>NC_042623.1:256903823-257025995 GCF_901001135.1 Rhinatrema bivittatum | reverse complement strand
TTACTTCAGGTTGGGCCCTGAAGTAAGTATTGCAACAAAAAAATAAAATTAAATATTCGGTAGGATTTAGGGGTTGGGGAAGAGAGAGGAAGGGGAAGGGAGGTTAGGGAAAGGAGTAGGGAACTGGGGAAGGCTGCGATGCATCACCGCGTGAATTTGCAGAATTTTACCCCCATGCACACGCCACACGTGTGCACAGATTATAAAATCCGGTGTGCATGTGCACGTGGCCCGCAGATTTTATAACATGTGCATGCCAGCGCCCACATGTTATAAAATTGGTGTGTCCTGTGCGCGCCGGGAAGTGTGCGCACCTTACATAATCTACCCATAAGAGTATCATATATGTTAGAGATGTGAATCGTGTGCCTGATCGTCTTAACAATTGGGTTTGGTTGGAGGGAGAAAAAAATCTGATCGCTGGAGATGTGAATTGGAATCGGTTCCGATTCACATCATTAATTTTTTTTAGTGAGGCCTGACCCTTTAAAATTGACCCCTTACCTTCCCCTCCCCCCCCCCCCCGAACCCCCCCAAAACTTTTTACGAGTACCTGGTGGTCCAGTGGGGGCACAGGGACCGATCTCCTGCTCTCGGGCCATCGGCGCCATTTTGGCTGCCACTCAAAAATGGCGCCGATGGCCCGATTAAAAAAAAAACCCACCCGACCCTTTAAAGATGACCCATTAGCTTCTCCCACCCTCCCATCCCCCCAAAACATTTTTAAATTACCTGGTGGTCTAGTGGTAGTCCCGGGAGCGATCTCCCGTTCTCGGGCCGTCGGCTGCCAATCATAAAGATGGCACCGATGGCCCTTTGCCCTTACCATGTGACAGGGTATCCGTGCCATTAGCCGGCCCCTGTCACATGGTAGGAGCACTAGCTGGCCGGCGCCATCTTTAAAGATGGCCACCGCCATCGTCCCAGCAGCTCATTCCACTGTTGCTGATATTCATAACGCTTCCGCATTTCACTTCTGGAACCACTCATACTCAGCGAATTTTCTTCCATATCTCAGATCCACCTGTCATCTATGCAGAAGATGACTTAGAATTCAAAGTCGAAGAGTCCTGGATGTTCGTAAAAGAGGCAATACTTTGAATACCTTCTGAAATGGAAAGGTTCGGCCCCGAAGAAAACTCTTGGGAGCCTTAGACCAATATTCTGGACAGAGAGATTCTTCATCAGTTCCACCTCGCGCATCCTTCAAGACCCAAGCCTGGTACTGAAGAGGAAATTGCCCTTTGAAGGGGGGTACTGTTGCGACCATCGCTGCCCGACACTCCACTATGCCCACCTTACCGCTTTGGCGACTCCCTCTTTGCCTGTAAGAAGTTTGGCTGCCGCGCGTCCCATGCCATCCTCCTCCGGTGTCCCCAGACTGGCTAGACGCTGCACTCTGCCATGTTTCCACAGAGCCTAAGGGCGCGCGCACAGCGCAGCCCCGACTGAAGTACCAGCAGTGGCGCAAACCTCAGGGGCATCCCCCTGAGATGACATCATCCGCTCTGGATATGTAAGGTCTCTGAAAACGCTAACTAACCAAGTTAACAAAGGTTTACTGGACAAGGGTTACTCTACTACTAACTACTCTGCCCCCACGGTCTTACCAGGGGTACCCGCTCCTCGGGGGCCTCGTTTCTCTTTGCTTTTCAGATCAGTCTGGAACCGGTACTCTCTCCTCGAGGGCCCTCGTTCCCGGACTTGCTACTGAATACCACTTCTGCCAGGAAGTCTTCACTAGAGATGTGAATCGTGTCCTCGATCATCTTAACGATCGATTTCGGCTGGGAGGGGGAGGGAATCGTATTGTTTCCGTTTGTGTGTGTAAAGTATCGTCATAATCGTTAAAATCGTGAGCCGGCACACTAAAACCCCCTAAAAACCCACCCCTGACCCTTTAAATCCCCCCACCCTCCCGAACCCCCCCCCCCAAATGCATTAAATTACCTGGGAGTCCTCCGTAACGGCGGTCCGTGGCTAAATCGGGGGAAGGGGGAGAGCACGAAAACCGGCACACTAGATCGTGAGGTCCTCAGCCGGCGCCATTTTTCAAAATGGCCGCCGCAAATGGCGGCGGCCATAGACGAAAACGATTCGACGCAAGAGGTCGTTACGGACCCCCGCTGGACTTTTGGCAAGTCTTGTGGGGGTCAGGAGGCCCCCCCAACTGGCCAAAAGTTCCTGGGGGTCCAGCGGGGGTCCGGAACCCCCGCTGAACGACCTCCTGCAGTCGATCTCCTGCTGGCGCCATTTTCCGTACGGAAAACGATTTGCAGCAGGAGATCGTTTTCTGGACCCCCGCTGGACCCCAGGGACTTTTGGCCAGCTTGGGGGGGCCTCCTGACCCCCACAAGACTTGCCAAAAGTCCAGCGGGGGTACGGAACGACCTCCTGCAGTCGAATCGTGTTGGTCTATGGCCGCCGCATTTTGAAAAATGGCGCCGGCTGAAGACAACACAATTCAATTGCAGGAGGCCGTTCCGGACCGCCGCTGGACCCCCAGGTAATTAAGGCATTTGGGAGGGGTTCGGGAGGTGGGGGAGGGTTTTAGGGGTTTTAGTGTGCCGGCTCACGGTTTTCATGATTTTCACGATATTTCAAACACACCAAACGGCAACAATACGATTCCTCCCCCTCCCAGCCGAAATCGATCGTTAAGACGATCAGGACCAATTCCACATCTCTAGAAACCTAAGATCAGCAAACAAAGCACTACTAACCATTCCATCAGTCAAAACTGCAAGACTTACACAGGTGTGAGAGAGAGCACTATCACTGGCAGGACCCATACTATGGAACTCCATGCCCCTAGATTTAAGACTACAAGAGACAGCAAAACCTTTAGAAAAGGTTTAAAAACCTGGCTCTTTAAACAAGCTTTTCAGAAAGAGAAGGGAGAATAGAACCAGGGACAGGCAAGCACATTCAATATAACATCCACACACACTGTATTCACCAAGGGGTAGATTTTAAAAGCATTTACTCGAGCAAAACTGGTTTTTGCTTGAGTAAATACACTTTACTCAAGTAAGTGGGCTTTTCAAAATTGCTACAATATGCCATTGAATTGTCCATAGGATTTACTCAAGTAAGTGCACTTTACTCGAGTAAATAGCTTTTGAAAATTGCTACGATAGTATGTCACATTTACATGCGTAACTCCTTTGAAAATGACCCCCCAAGTGTGTAGTCATTAAAGGACAAATCACGATTTTAAAGTAAATATATAATAATAACCGAGATAGAGACATGGACATGATTAGTTACATTTAACATATTGATCACTAACTATGTTACCGAAGCTTATGGCACTCTTGTAAGTGTGCGAATCACAGTATCATTAATTTTATGTGCCTTGATGTAAACCATTGTGACTGATCTTCCAAACGACGTTATAGAAAAGATTTAACATAATAAATAATAAATAAATCTATTTTTATTGAAAATCATTCACATTGTTTTTAAACAATATTTAAAATGTATGCACATAAAATATGTACCAAGTACCAAAATCAAGTAAGACACTTATGGCCCACACTGTAGCCAGATACATTTAAACCTAACCAGTAATTTTTTTGATATTGCTGGTTAAATTTATCAGGCTATAGATAGCCAGATAACTTTAGTCTTAACCAGCTAAATTCAAAAGAATACAGCCAATTAAGTGGCAAAGTAATAAATAGAAATATATAGCGACTATAAATATTTTCTACAATATAGAAACCATAGGGTAATGGTACAATCATAAAGATTAGCTCCCTATTATGTATGCAAAGAATACATTTAATTCAGAACAGGAATTCAAAGAGAAACAAAATATAAGTTCTAAAAGTCTGATGGACCTCAATCCTGCAAAATGCTTGAGCCATGTGGTTGGACAAGTGGAGATATTTATTTTGTCCACTCATCAAAAGAGATGCAAAAGATAAGTACAGTCCATGTGTCAAACTTATAGTGAAACATTTTTAAATCATTTATTTAAAACAAAATGATTTAAAAACAGTTTCACTATAAGTTTGTTGACACATGGACTGTATTTATTTTTAGCATTTCCTTTTGATGTGTGGATAAATTTTTTGGAGTGCATCTCTTTCTCTCTATTTGTTTTGTGGATATTTATTTTGTGCCATTGCAAATACAAATATTTGGGCTGATTCAGGGGATATTTGACTGCCCCATCTGACTTTACACCTGTAAAATCATTTTTGCGCACTCACAAATTTGACACAGATTAGCCTATAGCTTTAAAAGACTTTACTTCACCTTTGAAATTCAGCAATGAGAATACATTCTAGGGAAAAAGTTACTGTGGAATAGAAGCCACTCATGGGGGAAGCTTTCATTAAAGTTTACAGTCAAAACTATTTTTTTAATTTCTTAAATGAATGTTACTCTTCTAAAGCTGAGACATTGCCATGTGCTGTTTCTGTGCTCTTAATAGTACTAGAAAAGCAAAACATTGGCAGCAGAAGCAGACTGGTAAGACCACGGCCTACTGTAGGATTGGCTTGGGTTCCTGGGATTTTTGATCATTTGTGTCTATGAAAAAAAAAAATCTTTTGGAAAGACAGACCATAAGTCTTGTCTCCCACTTCACACTAATCTGCACATTAAACAACAGTGCATAGAAAGTGATAAAAGAAGTCTGCCATCGAGTCACTGCCAGTGACCTGCTCTGGCTCACTGCCAGGCATCTGCAGTAAAATAATGCCTTTAATTTCTCATGCTGTGTATTCCTCCACAGACCACTCTAGCGTTCGACACCAGAGACATTAGGTTCATTTCAAGCATACAACAGAAGGTGTTTTAGTAGAAGGCGGGGAGAAACTTCATGTATTAACCAAAAGCACTTTTTGTTTGACACTGTACCCTGAAGGGGGATTAGTCCCGACTGGAGTGAAGTGAATAAATACATATTTAGGTGCCTGCACAGCTGATAGCTACCAACACAAATATTCACCCATGGGAGGAGGTAAGAATCTTTTTCCTCTCATTAGGGTACAGGGATGCTTTTGGTGGTGGGAAGGTGGAAGTGATGTCTGCAGAATCTGCTTTTTAATTGGAGGAAAAATAAGGCTGCTGCTGGCCTGCCAGATTTTTCTTTAAAACTTTGACTAGGATAATCTGTGGGAAATAAATCCCACCGAATACACCCAGTGAGGTTTAAAATTTGCTGGGTAAATTTACCAGAACAGCTTTAGACTTGCTCTGCACCACAACCAAACTTGCCCAGCTAGCCGTAGATGCGTAGCACTGACTGTCAGCGCTACCTAAGGCCTGGATTTTCTAAAATCGCAGGCCTTGGAGAATCGCGCGGTACAGGGGGGGGGGGGGGGGGGCGGGCCTGCGAAAGCCGGCAGCGATCGCAACACAGCGGTGTTATTGCTGCCGGCTTTCGCAAACCAATAGCGCCACCGTGAAAGGTGGCGCTATTGGACGCGCTACTGGCAGCGATAGGCGTCCTACCTTTTCGCCGTCAGCGAAGTCGTCACGGAGTCCACCCCGACGCCGCCCCCGACTCCTCCCCTTCCGGTGCGGACTCTGCCCCAACTCCGCCCCAATTTAGCTATCGCGTGCGATTCCTTTATAAAATGACCCCCTAAGTGTAAACCCTGCCCCCTAGAATGCCTCCTTTATTTTTACATCTTTATTTTTATCCAGGTAAGTTTTAGCTATTTGGAAATTTACCTACAAAAATGATCTAATTTTTCTGAACTGTCAAAGTATTCATGGTATAGTTTAGCAGGCTCATATACTTAAAAATGGTATTCATTATGTTAGATAGCTAAAATACAAGTGGAAAAGCAACTCTTCTTTAACACAATATGCTGAGCAGTTAAGTGATGACCATGATTAGTTTTTCTTCCTCGCATGCAGTTTTCATTGAAATAATTTTAGACATCAGTTTTCATGATTGTCAAGTCAAAACATGTTTTCTGTCTCTAATATTATTCTTGAGTAATTTACAGATTTTTCTCTATTTATTACATGTTCCTTCCTTTGTCTTTACACTCTGTTTCCTATCTTTTCAACCAGCTAATATTCCACAATAGAACATCGCCTCCTATCCCATGACTTATTCATTTCCCCCAAGGAGAATTTCATGAGGGTCTTAATGCACCTGAATGTAACTAGCCTAAGCTACCAATGAAAAGGCATCAACTAAAAGCACAACAAATAAATAAATAAATAAATGCATACAGACAAGACCTTCTAAAAATCCAAATACATTATGGAATGAATTTTCAAAAGCATGTATAAGCATAATTACCATTTTACATGCATATATAGGCCTTTTAAAAGTTGCCCTGCGAGTTGAAGGCATAAAAGTGTGTGTAAATGCAATTTAATAGATACTTTTATGCATTCTTGGGGGCAGAATTAGGGCAGTGAAACCATTTACGCATTTATTCCTGTTCCATGCAGGTGCAAATATATGTGCATGTGCGGCATAGGTTTTCATGTCTAAACACTAATTTTCAAAGCAGACATGCTTTACAAATTATAGATGAAGTCCATGTATACAAAAAACATTCAGATAGCATCCTTAATGCTATGTTAAAAAAAAATCTGACTCTGTATCACCTTTATCCACTTGCTTTTTCATGTCTTCGAATTCTAATAGATTAGTAGGGCATGATCTTCCTTTGCTAAACTGATGTTGGCCGTTTCCCATTAAGCAATATTTATCCATATGAGCAGTCATTTTGTTCTGGTGCCTGCCAAATTCTGACCCAGGATGGCTCCATTTTGTAGGGAAACATTTCAGAATGGCACAAACCTCTGTCTGCAAGTGCCATATCTAAGTGTACCTTCCAAGGGATACGAGCAAATGGGGATTGCTCCGGGCCCATGAAGAGAAAGAAAACCTATAGTAAAAGGGTACAAGGGGTGAGGATGGGGAGGGCCTCAACCCTGGAGAGTTTTTTCTTGTCTGACATTTTAAAATGAAAGAAAAAGTTGTGTTTATTGTTCTTTCGTTTTATTCTAAAAATTAAATTAAATTTGACATCTTGTTAAGATCTCCAATTTCTTTTATTTTTACTAGTATTTTAAAAAGTTACTATTCACTTTTGCTTCTTTGGCAAGTCTCTCTTCACATTTTCTCTTGGCTATTCATGTTTTAACATCTGTGCGTATGCACCATTCATGTTTTAACATCTGTGCGTATGCACCTTCATATTATTTTCCTCATTAGATCCGGCTTTCATTTTTTTTAAAGGATTTCTTTCTAACTTGAATAGCCTCTTTCATACAATTTAGCTATCCTGACAGACGCTTATTATTCTTTTGACCTTTTTAAATTTTTGGAGTACATGTCATAACATGACATTTTCCTGATCACAGAGGAAAAAGATTCACATAATCTTATTTTTTCTTTAAAATATCTACTCAACCATTTATTGATTCTACAAAGAGATAAATATATTGATGGAATAGATTAAAAGATTATCTTTCTGGTATCAAGCACATTTATACTTGAATTTCCATGCACTCTTAAAAAATGAATGACCTTACATATTGCATTCTCAGGTGATTGATGATACATTATACACAATAAGCAAGGTAGTATCCTGTTTTTAAATGCATTTTCTTCCTTTGAACTTGCAGGAGATTAATAAGCTCCGCTGCTTGATAAAATTGCTGTGTACTGCATTTCTATCCTGATGTCTAAACATTCTGCATTCAGACTATTAGGTAATGAAGGAAAGCAGAAACTGAAAACTGCATCCCTAAAGCAAAAAAAAAAAAAAATAAGCAAAGGAATTAATAAATAGAATAGCTCACAGTTTACAAGTCTAACATTTCTCTTCACATCCTGGTACAGGGGCTACTCAGCGCATTTATAAAGGGTTTTGCTCATTGACATGTTACCGGACTCCTTTAGTATTCATTATTATGTATTTATTTTTTATTTATTTCGGACTTTTATTACCGACATTCTCAATACATGTATCGAATCAGGTCGGTTTACATGTAACCCCTCATCTCTCAAAATGTATTATTTTAGGTACCATGGGGCAAGAAGAGAGGGGGGAGCTGCTACTGCTTCAAAGCCCTATTGGTGTAGACATGACCTCATGGGCTGCCATCTTTAAAATTCAGTACACAAATGGTTCTTCTTGTTGCAAGGAATTTTTTTACTCAAACATAAATAAAAACTTTGTAGGATCATCTGACAAGCGTGCTTCACATTTGTGGCATACATGCTTTACCCAATTCACAATGGTCTTCAGAAACCGTTTCCTCCAATACACAATGCAAATCTACATTCAAATGGAGACAGAGTATTACTGTGGCTCTTCACATTTGTGCCCTGATGGGTAAATTCACTTTGTCCTTGTGCAAAACTCTTAGGAACTCTTTATGACTCTGGAAGTTTTCTCTCTCTCAGGTTTCACCTTCACTTGCTCTACCCCTTGCCTTCCTTCCATACAGTGACTGTCATACTGTGGGTTCTTTCAAGGATCCTAAAGGCTGGGATCCTCACTCCTGCTCCTCTTAACTTGCAGATCTGTACCACGATGGCACCTAATTTTCTCACTTGGCTATTCAGAGTACTTTCTTTCTCCTCCAACTCATAGCAAACTGTTGTATTAGTCTCCAGACAAAATTTTAGGGTTCATTCCTACTTTTGGGAGAATTCACCTTCTCCTCCTCCAATGGCCCAGGACCCTCAGTCTGTTTCAAGTTCAAGGAGCTTCTTCCTGCTTAACCTTTAGATGCTTCTCTACACACTGTGGCTTATTCCATTAATGCATACTCTGGCAAGGGTGCATATGGTGAACTAAACAGATTATAATCCTTGATCTAGGTACTGCACCAAATGCTAAGAGGTCCATATTGAAAAGGTTTGTTCGGGTAAGCTTGTGACCTAGCTGGACAAACAGCAGTATTTAATAATTTTTCCATGTTCACTGCTTCTGATTTATCCAGATAAGTATTTAGACAGGTACAACTCAAATAAATCTTAGTTTTTTAGGGACGTTCTGGGGTAAGGCTAAGATATTTAGATAAAATAGCTAGCTAGTGCCAATATTCAGCATTATCCAGCTAAGTTATCTGGATAACTTTAGTTGTGCCTTATAGCTGTCTTAAGTTATTCAGTAAAGTTTATCTGGATAAGTTATCATTTATCTGGGTACTGTTTGTTTATACACAGTATATGATTTACATTAAAGGATAATAACGAAAAGTAGAATCAGAGTTGTTCTTTAAAACACTTTTAACTTTGCATTGAACCTTTTAAACAATTTGGTGGAGAATGCGGGCTGCATGACTTTGCCACCAAACCTCTAAAGATCCATATTCGGACACAGTCCAGTGAGCAAAGTTAGCAGGATAAAGTTATTTGGCAAACTTTGGAGGTATATTCAATAATGGTGCCTATCTGCCTTCAATCTCAGCTGCTCTAGTCTAACCCCCTCCCTTCACAAACAGCCTGCAAGGAATCCTCCCCTTCTGCAGTCCCTGCCACCCTTTTGTCACCTGTCCCTAAGAAAAGAGTGGGGGCTGAAGTTAGAGTGAACAGAGAAAGAAGTCAGAATGGTTGTCCCCTCAAAATCTTTTAAATCCTTATCAAACCAAAGATGATTTTGCTATAATTCCTGGATGGATTGATGCCCCTTTAGAAGAATTTCATCTTTAAACAATGGTTCTTGAACCTGCATATATGGCCAATCATACACCATGTATAAAGACCTGGATGTGTTTTTGGAAGTCTGCAACTACTAATGTCTTACAGCTGGCAGAGAAGGCATTCATTTTAATTCATAGAAGTCTTGATGACTGACACGACTGCTAACAAGTTTCAAACTTGTGCTAATTCAACTTATTTTTTATCTCTCATCATGTGTCCAAATATATGTGCACATATCTTTCTATGTAATTAACAGCAAGACAAACTATTGATATTGAGGGCCTTTTTAGCAAACTAAAGATCATATACCTAGAAAGACTTTATCAAGAAAATATAAAAATGATGTTTGTACTGCTTCAATTCAAAACAAAAGTAACATTTCTCAGTTGAAAGTTTGTAATTAATGAGGTCAATATTCAATGCCATTTAGATGGATAACTCACAAGGAAATTAGGTACTGGAAAATCTAATGAATGGGAAAAATATACTAACATACAAATTTTATGGCAGAAGAATATCCTCTTGTCTTTCTACTATGTTGAGTGTCTAGAGACTGTTAATCTCCGATCTCTCCCAAGCACCCAGACTGAGATGCATGTGCATGTGCAGTATATCAAGCTACTGACGAATCCATGTATGTCTGGGGGAAATAGAGTGTTTTTTTAGTGTTCAACTAGGGGTTGCTTGGTTTGAGGCTGGTGCCTTGAGCACAGAGTGGCTTGTGAAAATAAAGCTAACCTTAGATTACAGTTAGCCTCCTATAAGGCCCTGCCCCTTAGGATCCAGATTGGTCCTCAGGGGATTCGAAAGCAGTTGTGGGATCCTGGGGTGTTCCCAGCATGTAGATGGCTTGGAAGCCAAAGAAAGGTTTGGGGGTCCTCAAGCCGAGCCGTGAGTTCTGCCTCTGCTGTGTGTTAATGTTATATTGTACTGTGAAGCTGTGAAAGTCTTGTCCCTAATTTTGTTGTGTGTGCTTTGCTGGAGAGAATCTACCATGCAAAGACCCAGACTGATAGCAAGTCTTATCCCACTTGTGATTTACCTTTATTGTGAAATACTGTAGTGGATAAGACAGGAACTGTTATGTTATCACCATCTCTAAATAAAACCACTGTTGTAATATAAATCTTGTGTGAATGTGCTACAGCAGTCTTCAGCCTGACAATATAGTGAATCACAAGATTGGAGGGGGGCATCGTTGACATTTTAAAATTCTACAAAAGTAAATCAATAAATAGTGAAATCTCTTGAATGCAGAAAAGAATATAAAGTTCTCTGGTATGTTTATTATAGTTCTGAAAAAAACAGCAGGATTTTTTCAGTCGATCAATATAATACAAAGCACATATACACAAAAGAAACTGAGCATTAATAACTAAGGAAAAGTAGGCAAATATACAAAATGCATTAATTGTTCTTGATTATTTTCTTGTTCAAGGACAAATACAAAAGCATCAAATATCAATTTTTTGTTTCTTCTTCTATTTCTCTTTCCATCGCTTTTATTCCAATGTATCCCTTCCTTTTAGGAATTGAAAAATTGAAGCGCCCTCAATCATATTTTTTATTTTTACCATTCTTAATGAAACATTTTTAAAAAATCAATACTTTGATGCCCGACAAAAATCTTCCTCAGGATTCTCCTTGCTCTATTAGATTGCTTTGCTATATTTTTATCTATGGTATTATATTTATATCCCTTCTTAAAACCTCCTTTCCAGGCTCTCCCATGTGCACTCATGCTGTTACTTGTATGATTCCATTAAGGCTTAGCAGAGCGGCACCCCGATTAACTCAATGTTAGGTGTGCATGAGGAGGAGGAGGAGCCTTCAAAAATTGTAAACACTTAGGGGTAGGTTTTCGGGGGTTACACGCATATATTACGCGTGTAACCCTTTGAAAATCTACCCCTGCACGCGTCAAGCCTATTTTGCATAGGCTCGGTGGTGCATCCAAGCCACGGGACGCGCGTATGTCCCAGGGCTTTCAAAAATGGGCGGTCTGGGGGTGGGGCAGTGGTTCGGGAGCGTTCGAGTCCTCTGGCACAGCAGCCGTGCCGGAGGTTCGCACGCTGGCAGCCGGCCAGTGCGCACAAGTTATGCCTGCCTCGGGCAGGCGTAACTTTGACAACAAAAGGTCGGAGGGGATTTAGGTAGGGCAAGGTGGGGGGAGGTGGAAGGAAAGTTCCCTCCGAGGCCGCTCCGATTTCGGAGCAGCCACGGAGGGAACGGAGGAAGATTGCGCGGCTCGGTGCACGCACCCTAGATTCTATAACATGCGTGTGGCTACACGTGCATGTTATAACATCGGGTGTAGATTTGTTTGCACTGGGTTGCATGAACAAATCTACGCCCCGCATAGGTTTTAAGATCTGCCCCTTATTTCTTCTCAAAAAAGAAACACAAATCATAAGGAATCAATTATTTTGTTTGTTTTCACTGCTCACTGAATTTTTAATTGCATTGTTATGCATTTTTTGTGTAGAAGATAAAAAAAGGAATTAAGCGGAAGCCATATCCATCTGTCCATCCATCAGACATGAGCATAATTGGCAATATCCACCAGCAGTTAAGGAAGAGCGCAGATAGGCAGACTTACGTGAACAAATCATTCAGCAGTGCAGGAGCACAGCATGCTGTTCTCCTCACAAAGACCTCATTGGGAACTTCTGATACTCCAAAGAGGCGTGGACATTTCTCAACTTGTCAATACTGCCACTTTAACTGTCAAAGGAGGAGTTGGGCATTTCAGTGCTCTCGTACCTCCCTTTTTACAAAATTGTAAAGTTTCTCAAGAGGAAAGCATAATTGCATCCAGTATCAAAGGAGTCAAATGAACTCTTGCAAGAAACCCAACTCAGGCAATATTTCATCAACAAACTATGCTAGTGGAAATAGATAACGTAGGATTAATTAAAGAAGAGAAAACACAAGCAACAGAAGACCTTATTCCTATGGGAATTTTGTTTTATTGAATAAGGACCAAAAACAAAATTTAAAACAAACAAAACCAGAATACCCCTCATGTTGATAACATGACTTCATCCACTCAAGGGTGATCGTAGAAAGAACAGCCTTCCCTTTATTCCACCAGGCTGTGTCCTGAATACTATCAGTAATGAAATCAACGTTTTTCCAAATACACCAGCTATGTCAGCTCCACCCCTTCATTGATGGTCCTGCCTTTACGGTTTTGATCAAGGTCTATATAATCTCCCACCTAGCTTAATGCAACTCACTGTAAACTGGGCTGCCCAAAAAATGTGACCACTGTCTGCAGCTTATACAAAATGCAGCAGCACAAACCACACTCAAAACCAGAAAATGTACTGAATTAGCCCAATCCTCACAATCCTATCCTGGCTCCCACAATCCTGGTCCTGGCATTCAAGGCCCTCAAAGGTATAGCCTCCATACTATCTAAATAGCCGATTTGCCCCATACACTCCTCTCTGCCCATTACACCCACTGCCTTAGGTCCAGTTAGTAATGCCAGCCCCCCCCCCCCCCAAAAAAAAGAGACTGCCAACACCAGAAAAGGAACCTTTAAAGAGTCAGCCCCGATCCTTTGGAACTCTTTCCCACTTGAGATCAGGTTTGCTTCGGATCTCCTAACCTTTAGGAAGCATCTGAAAACATAGCTATTCCTATCAGTGCATGGCTTACAGCATGACCCCCAACCTCAGACTTGATCCTAAATCCATAATCTCAGTTCCAAATGGATTCTATGAATTGCACACCTACTGAATCTAAGCTCCATCCACTCTACTTTACTGTAAAGTTTTAGCCACAGTATATTCTTATCACATTATCAGTGTGTTTATAAGTTGTATTGTTTCATATATCCACCCACTAAAATCCTACTCAAGTGTTGTTACATATGTCTGCTATTGTTTGCAAATTGTAATCCTCTGATGCACAGATGTCCATGATTCCTATTACTGATCCATGATTGGATGCAATTCACTTTGAACTCTCATGGTGGAAAGCGTGACACTAAGATGATGATGATGACACTGAATACTTTTACCACTGATACTTGAGTTTTTAGGGGTCTTTTATCTGTTGCCACTGTTTGTCATTAGTTAGAGTATTTAATCTGTTCTGTCACATTTCCTATCTACTATGCAATACCACTTTTTTAAAACACTTTATCATTTTAAATCAATTAACAAGCTTGAAACAACTTGACAAGAAATGGTATACAGAGACCAAATAGTATAGGAAAATAACATAAGAAATATAAGATCTCAGTAATACCCTGTCAGACCACAAGTAAAGGGGATTTCCAATGGCAAATAGGAGAGGAAATATGGATTATACAAGGAAAAAAAGGCCCAACTACACTAGAGTCTAGAGTTTACGTCGAACCACAATACTTATAAGCTGGATATAAGGGTAGCAGAATCTTGTCTAATTTTATCATTAAGGAAAATATTAAGCTGGGAGGGGTCAAATAACACATACTTAACCCCATGATATTTGATAGCACACTTACAAGGAAAATACAACCAAAAAGAAGCACCCAAACCAACAATAGCAGGGCGCATTAGCAAAAAATGTTTCCTGTGTTACTTTAGATACAATTGGAAACACACAAATCTTTAATCCTAGGAGCAATATATCTTTCTTACAAAAGAACATTTTCAATATAAAGTCCTGGTCCGAGTCCAAAGCGAAGGTGACAATTAAAGTAGAAGATGTAATAACTTCTTCCACTGAATTCTCAAGGAAGGAGGATAGATGAGACAAAATCAGTAGGAGCATCATCTGCAGGAGTTTTATTCGAGTGGGAAGCTTTCACATTCGGCAGATAGTAGGCTTTTGAAATGGGTGGAAGCAGATTTTCTTTAATAGATAAACTTCCACAAATATCTGCATAACATCTCAACCAGTGTGGTAAACGTTTTCATTGGAAAATTTAAGATCCTAAGCTTGCAACGTCGTATATTATTTTCCAAGTTTTCCATTTTATTTTGTAAAAACAAATGTCCAGCCAAAATAGTGTCTACTGATTTCTGTAGAATTGTCCTCTTGGACTCCAGAGTTTCCATGAGATTTTATTTCCAATACTTGAGACTGAGAAGCATTAAATGTCTTAGAGAGTTCACAATGTTATGAGACAAATTGTGAGACCTGGTTAGATAGATTAGTAATAGCTTCCCAAATTACATCCAGAGTAATGTTAGGAGGTTTTGGTAAAGAAGCAATTATTACCTCAGATGTAGCCACTCCACAAGACCCAACCGTCGAAGGAATAGGGGAAATAGCCAACAAAGATTCAGCTCCCCCTCTGAGCTGGCGACCAGCTCCTTCAATTTTCCCCTCCATGCTGGAACTACTGGCTGACCGAGGTCATCGGGGTGTGACCGGAGCAGACCGATCGCGTCAGCACCACCCGTGGGGGGGGGGGGGGGGGGGGGGCCAGGCTGAGGAGGAGCCCGACATGGTTCCGGGGAAAAAGATGATTCAGGGTCCAGGGTTGTCAGCGAAGGAACACCTCTGGACTGACCGCCCAAGGACGCATCCACGGAGCTCACTGAAAACTCCTGGCTCCGGATAACATGATGGTCCATCGGGCCCAAAGAAGGCAATTCCTTCGAAACATCGGAGAACGCTCTGGCCCTACCTTTCCTCTTACCCATGCTGCAGGTAATAAAAGTAATGTGTACTTAAGATGAAGAAATAAGGGTAAGAGAAGGACCGGAACACCACCCTTAGTGTGAGGCCGCAATACTACTTTTAAGTAAAGTTTGTTACTACTGTCAACTCTGTGTGTTTCATAATTTCACCATTGTCTACCTTTGTTTTGATATAATCTTTAGTTTCAACGAAGCTAGCAGAGTGTACAACAGGCTTAAGTGTTACCAGGTAAAGGCACCACTAAATATTATCCTTCTTATCAACAAATTAATGTCTGTATCTGTGATAGCTTTCAGGCAGTAGAGAATCTTCAGAGTGTTCAGGAACATGGGCCCTCAAGGAGTGAGTACCGGTTCCTGTTGGCAATCTGAAATAGAGAAAAGAGAGCAAAGCCCCCGAGAAGCGGGTACCCCTGGTAAGTCCGAGGAGGCAGAGTAGCTCAATTCATTAGCAAATACTGAGACCTTTTATACTGGAAGCGGATGACGTCAGTTGAGGGGGACGCCCCTGAGGTTCGCACCCTTGCTTGTACATATTTCGCCCTACATCATCAGGAACATGGCGGATCCACAGTGTCGTGCTGCTCCGGGGACGCCAGAGGAAGACAGCAAGAAGACGCCGCGGCAGTAACCCGTCCATCAGGCCCAGAGGGAGTCGCCACAGTGGTAAGGAGGGCGGAATGAGGGCGTCGAGCAGCGATGGACGTAACAGGGAACTTGCTGCTACTGTTCAGCCATCTTGTCATGTTTATTATGAATACGAATGGTAGTTTAGATGTGCCACTTTGCCACAGTATAGGTACCAGAGAGTTTTTTCACCTTCAGATGATTGTTTTTCCCATGCCTCATGAGAACTGATATGAAAAACACAATTCTAGAGCCCAAAACAAGCTGAAATATTTCCCCTATTGATTTTAATGGAAAAGAAATGAACTAATGAAACAAATATTTTTTTTTTCATTTTGAAACTAATGAAATGAATTTGGGTCTCAATGAAATGAATAAATGAACCAAAACGTTTTTTTCTTCTGCACATCCCTAGTACATTGATCAGGCTTTTAATGGAATGTTCAGTTGTTACTGTTTTACATCAGTATTAAATCTGAGTCAAGACTTCAGGTCCTCCTTGTGTACCGGGATAAGAGCTCTAAAGCCCAGCTTAATACTACTTCCTCAGTAGATCCCTGTTTTTTGGGGGCATTTAGTGGTAGGGTGTGCCAGGGTACATTTTGTGCATGCTTGCTTGAAGTGACAATTATGTAGTGAACAATTTATTCGTGTTGAACCACCATAGATGTCTGACAAGGAGAAGTTATCTTGGACTCGTGAACTGCTGCTGGCAGTTCCCTGAAAGAAATTAATGACTAGTTTATTTAATCTCATGTACCTTAGCATCATGGACTCATCCTATCATGCATGTGAACTTCAGGTTAATGTCCTGGGTCTTCCATGACATATCTGGGTTGCCAGACATCATTTTTCTGAGGGCCCCATCATAATTTAGCTATGAAAAGCCTTCACATTGGCTTATAAACCTTCAAGATGGCATCCATATATGATCATAAGGCCAAACGTCTGGGAGACATCTGCCTTGCATATCACTGTGGCCAGTTTTAAGGACCTCACCCAATGTATAACCTTTTTCTTGGCAAATTTACTGGACTGCTCATTTTCTTCTCTCTCGGTGTGTCTGTCCCCACTTTCTGTGCACCATGGAGTTGTCAGGATGGCATCCCAAAGGCTAGGGTTGTCAGTTGAATATAATCACTCTGAAGGAGTATCTCTTTCAAGTGAGGAGCCCCTCAAGGCATAACAGCTGGAAGAACTGCAGCTGCTTTTACCTATAGCATGAATTGGAGGAGCAGATCCTGTTACAATTCTAACATCTGTCATGAGCTTGTGGTCCATTGTTATCTTGAGCTGAGACAGCAGATATATCTCTTGCTCCATTAGTTGTCCGGGTACCCACCCAGTAGGGATGTGCAGTTTGTTTTTGTTTTCTTTCCATGTCATTTTATCGTGCTTTTCTTGATTTTGCTTTTAAAATGGTTGTTGGGTTTTGGCTTTTTTTCCCCTAATTTCATTGGTTAGTGCACACTAAGTTCTGGTAGTGCATGGCAACTGGACATAATGACCACTAAGTCCAGTTTAGTCCACTCAAAAATAAATTTCTGCTTTTTTTTCTTTCGATGTGTAGTTCCAACAAAATGAAATGAAATCGATAATTTCATTGACATTATCTATTTCGTTTCAAATTAATCATATTCCTAGTACCAAGTGGACAGTGCCATAGCACAAGGAACATAACCTGAGCATTGATTGGTCAGCAGCCAAGATCAGTCAGAGAAGATCTATGTGCTCCCAGAAGTGCTTACAATCAGGTCCCCACCACTGACCCTCGCTAGGTCTATGTTCCCACTACCATGCCAGTCCCAATGAGCCTATATGACTTACAAAAAGGACATTAATAAGCAACAAGTAGAAATGTCACCACTTCACAGGACCTGCAGTGGTGTCATTGACCTCCTTCCCGGCAAAGTACCTCCTCATGGCAGAGCCCACACTTGATATGTCCCTGAGTAACTGGCAATGCCTGATGATATTAAAGGAGAACCTTGAACGTGGATCACTCAAGCCTTCCATTACTACGGTCGGGGTTGACAAAAAGTGCCTCCCAGTTTAAAACAGGGGATTGTGTCTGTCTGAGCACCAAATATCTCCCGCCCAAAAATTCCTTTAGTGAAGTGCGCCCTCATTTCACTGGACCCATTTTGACCCTCATAATGGATTTGAATTTCAAGAAATACTGGATACCAAAAAGAAATGGGGAGAAATGAATTGCCTAACCTCTTGGAAAGGGTATGGTCTAGAAGAGAAATACTTGGGAACCTAACAAGAATCTTCAAGTTCCCCCAGCTCAGCAAAGAATTCCACCGACTTCTCTCACAAGCCCAAGGGCCTAGGGAGGAGACACTGTTAATGCCCCTTACCTCCAAGCACGTCTGGCAGAGTTTCTCTCATCTGCTGCTTCCAAGGGCTGCATATAACATTTTCCTGTTGCCCTTGAGCTACTCATAGGCCTGGCAGCCAGGAATTCCTGGAGTCCTGGCTAATGACTCACATCCTGGCCAGGTATATAAGGAAGTCCTTTGCAACCAGCTAGCGCCTCAGCAGCAGATCCTCTGTCTGGTTTTTGCTTGTAGTGTATGTGCTTCATTCCTGCCTCCCCCCTTGCCTCATTCCTGCTTCATTCTTGTCCTGTTCCAGTCCCACTCCCTGCCGTGCCTTGTTCCAATCCTGCACTATGCCCTGCTCCTTGTCCTGTATTATGCCAGTCCTACCCTTCACCTGGCCTCTTGCCTTCTTTCCTTGTTTTTCCTTTCTCTGGTTGCTTTTTGGATTTAACCATGCCTGGATTCTGACAGTTCCTGAGTTCTTCTGCCTGCCCTTGGACTGGTCACTGATTCCACCTGACCGCTCTCTATAGAACCCTCGCCTAAGTCTTTGCCTCAGAATCCAAGGGCTTAACCTGCAGAGGAAGAGGCTGGTGCAGGTGAATCCCTAACCTTGTCCTAGCATTAGTGCATCTGCCTGCTGTCGACAGATGATTAGCTGGTCGCCAGTCAGGCAGTGCCAAACCTCGCCACATCCCAAAGGACTCATATTCCATGACAGTATGATTCTGCATTGCTGCAGCTCATTAATAATGAATTTAAATAAGACTTTCATGCGTAGCAGACTATGCATGAAATTATACTACTATGCATGTAAAATATGGAAAAAACCTTTCCAACAGGGGACTTTATACAGTAGAATGCACTAAAAAGCCCAGAATTTAAAGATTAATGCACACTTTTGAAAACCCCATTTGTAGAAGTTTCTGCTATTTAGTACATCAGCCTCATTGACTGAAATGCTTTAACAATTTTAACAACCTTCTCAACATGTTCAGAAAGAAAAGACTAATCCATATTATGTCTGCATCTCAGAATCAATTATCAGAAAGTGGGGTAAAATGCTGATCACTAACCTTTATAAGTGGGAACTTATTAATTCCTTTGGAATTAATTACATGAACATTATTTGTGATGAGTTCTCAAAAACTGATGAGGTTGTAATATGGAAATCTTAGGCATGGTATAGCAATTATATATGCATAAAGAAAATATACGGTATATCTTGCATTTTGCAAAGGACAGAACAAGTATAAAACATTTTTTTGTTGTTGTTGCTGGAAACCTCACAGTTGATATGGCAACAAAATGGAGAAATTCCAGCTTTCCTTGTATTGATAAGAAGCAAATAATTTTGATTCTCATCCTTGGAAGTAGATTTTTGTATCTGCTATACTGCAGTGACATCTACAGAAACAGAAGATGCAGACTTACTCAGACTGTTCACAAGATCTAGAGCTCAATGCAAATTACCTCCCCACACCCCCACATATGTAATAAAGCAAAAAGCTAAGTCTGTTGATAACTTGTAAAAGTCCAGTTGAAAACTTGCAGGCTGTGGTGGTTCGCACGTGGAGATATGCGCAGGAACTTGGCTGAGAGCGTATACATTTATCATTTAGAGTGCGGGCAATACATGCAAAATTTGGGTTTTCCACTTTACCCGCACAACACCCTCTCCAGATTGATTTTCAAAGTGCGAGTTACACTTTAAAACAGGGGGTTTATGAGCGTAAAAGCACTTTGAAACTCAAGCCCCATAGAGGGCAGTTCTTAAGACATATTTTGCAGGTACCCCCGGAAATTTTTTTTTTTTTTTTTACAAAATTACCTGCCTGATATGCGCACTTGCACTGCCTTTTTGTAAGTTTACCCAGAATGATTTAAAGGCGATCCCAGAGGCAAAGCTGGGGAAGGTATTTAAACTTATTATTCTTTTACATTTTTCAAAAGAGTCTCCCTTGCAGGTGTTAATTATGGGTGGGTAAATTGGTGGGATAATTCTCAAAGCGGACATGAGTGCAAATCTGCTTTGAGACTCGGTCTAATGTACACGAGTCACCATCTAATTTTAAACCACTGAAATGCCTTTTATAAACTTGCCCACCCAATATGTGGATGAAGTATGTGCTTAGAGCCTGCAAGAGTGTTCTTTTACCCACAGGGAGCAGAGGCATTTTCACTTACATGCACACTTTTGCAATTTTTATAGTATGTCTGTATTTGTCCTAAAAAAAATAAAAAAACTATTAGCACACATTAGCAGGTATAAAATGTGCGTAAGTAGTTTGATGGAATCATTTGCAAAGGGAATATGCATGCATACTTTTCCTTTGAAAAAGCCTTTGGGTAATGGCCTTCAAATTTATGTAGGCTGTTACAACATTGCCTCCATAGGGTCAATTTTGAGTACGCTTTGTTATTTGCAGACACTGAAATTTTCAAAAGGAAACACGCATTCCTGCCCTTTTGAAATTAGCAACCACAAAGTAGGTGCACTAATAGCAGCCATAAACTTTGCACCTGTTATTTTACAAGCAGCAGGGGAGGAGTAAGATATCATGCCTGCTTCTGAAATTTCCGAGCACATGTGCTGTTTTATTTCTCCAACCTAAACACACTTCATTCATTCATGTGAATCTTAGATGAATTGAACGCTCATGTAGTAAAAAATTGCATCCTGTTTTATGGCATGGGGTTACTTGACAAAGAGTGCAAAGTTAGCAATTAAAAAAAGCTCAGGGATGGTAACGTTTAAGCAGGTGCATGGGCGCAAATGTGTGCGCATTTGTCAGCCCGCATCCAGGGACGTGGCCATTTTATTACATATGCGCATATACGCGTGCATGCTATAAAATAGACTGACCGTGCCACTGTGTGCGCATAATTTTAAGTGGACATGCACCTATTGTTCGCAAATTGCTGATTCTACCATGTAAGTGGGGGGATTTTAGTAGACATGCGTGTGACACCCATCACCTGGCAGATGAACTCTGGATTCTCTTATCCTGGATCTAGTAGTTGGTAGGCACACTCCCGTGCACCTACAAAACTCCACTGCAGTCAATTGTAAATCCCTCCTCCTCCAAGTCCAGTAGCTTCCCCTAGTGTGGCTCAAAACCCGGTCCTCCAGCTAGCTGCAGAACTGAAGCTCTCCTGGTGAGCCACCAGCTCCAGCAAACTACCGCTGAGCTTGGCTTCCTGCCTGAGTCTCAGCCTTTATTTCACAGTCCTCTTTCTTTGTATGCCATAAGTCCAGGCAAAACAAAAAGAATGTCCCAAAACAAGCCAGCAAGGAATTTTAAATCCAGCCCTGTGGTCTCTCTGCCACCTCCCTCATATCTCTGGCCTCTACCACTTTCCCCAGAAATACCTCCACCCACTTAGCAGTCTTACAAATAGTTCATTAGCAAAACAATTCAAAACCAATGGCTGTGTCTGGATTTCCAGGCTCACCTTTCCTGGCACCAAGGTTGCAGTCGTCCTACTTTCAGTCTCCCCTGCATGCTCAGCTTCCAGGGAATGGAGTTCTTCCAGAGACATGTATCATAGTCCAGGATCCGACCTCTTCAGTCCCTCAAAGGAGACTGAGTGCTCTGGGTGAGGCTCGGTTTATAGGGTGGAGGCTCCTCCCCTAGTGGGCAGGGATTGATTTCTGGGGGCTCCACCCTCTTCCTTCCCCTCCCCTAGTGGCCAGGGATTGGTTCCCGGGACTGCACCCTTTTCCTTCCACACCTGTGTCTCTCGTCTCTTTACTACTGGGGGAAGGAACCAATGTGATTCCCTTGTCCCCTGTCTCCTGGTTTTTCCTTCCCTCTTAAATTTCTTCCCTGGGGTTTTTAGTTCCTGGGGCTTTTAGTTCCTGGGGGATTTAACCTTATCCCCGGACCGGCATTGTGACTCCCATCACAGTATGAAAATGCTATTTCCAGTTTTCCCAGATCATTCCACTTTTCACAGGTAAGAAGTAGGATTTCCAAACCCCCCCCTCCAGTTTAATAGCCTTCCATTTCCCTTGCTAGCCCCTACCTTAAAACCCGATCTATGTCTATTTTTCTTTATTTTATTACTTACATGCCTTCCATAGCAGAAGTAAAGTTACATGTCAGGGGCCCTGGTGTGCACCTGTACGCATGTTTACTCACAAATTTGAGGTTTGAAATCCAGGAACACCCAGACCCTGCCCAGGCCACACCCACACCCTTTGAAACTTTTCATTTGTGTGCATAACGGGAGATACATGCGTATGCGGGTGCCTTTTAAAATCTTCTCTGCATGTGCCGGCCCAACATATTCGCGTATCTCCCAGTTTTGGTGCATGCTGGTCTTTAAAAATTCACCTTTAAATGTTCAAAGTGAACATTTAGTGATGCCTGTTGAAAGATCTGTCCAGAAATGCACAGTGTACAATTTGTGTCTTTTAGCTGGTGCATGACATTGAAACAGATGAATCTACAACACTGGCACATAATGGGCTGGATTATGCTCGTAACCGGCCTTGCAATCGCCGGGCCTATTTTAAAAAAGCCCGGTGACGCACGTAAAGCCCCGGGACGAGTGTAAGTCCCCGAGGCTTTACAAAAGGGTGAATAGGAGGCAGGACAGGACAGGGTGGGGCGGGGCAGGGCCAGAGGCCTCCGACAGAGTGGACATTGCTGCTGTGTCGGAGGATAACATGCCGGCAACCTGCCGGCGCACGCAATAGGTAAGACAAAGGACAGGGGGGGGGTAGAGTAGGGCTGGGGGGGGGAAGGTTAGGTTAGGGGGGAGGGAACGGGGAAGACAGCGAGGCTCGGCGCATGCAAGGTGCATAATTGTGCACCCCCTTTGCGCGCATCGACCCCAGCGCGCGCCCATGTATAAAATCGGGCATACATGGGCGTGCGCCGGGTAGCGCACGCACATGTAGGCCACGCATGTTTCTTTTTAAAATGTACCCCAATGAGTTTACACAATATATTTAAGAAACCTATTATTTTTGCATTTAAAAAAGGAAAACATAGAGAGTCCTTGTGGTAAAATCAGTCCTATTCACAAAGGTATGTTAATATGTTAATGAGGAAAATGCATTTAGTGAATAGGCCCCACTAAAAACAGTGGGAGATATGGTAAATAATGCATCTTTTCATGTGGAACTGCACATTTGTGAATAAGGTTGTATGTATCAATCATTCAAGTGATATAAGTTCTAATTTTTCAGGACACGTACCTTATGGCTCATGCTCAGTACGACCTCAATCATTCACCTGCACTGCTTTTCCCATCTTGGAAGATTAAACAATTTTATTTCATTTCTCCAGTGATTCTATCACTGCTGGAGTAATATGTGCTGTAAAATGTCCCTGTGGATATTTGTATGTTGGTAAAATGAAACAAGTTTGCCTGATTGGAAACAGGAGCTGCCAGCAGAAGGGAAGAAGAGACGTTTTGATATTACCTTACCACTTGGATCATCGGTATGTTTTTGAAGAGCTACTTTTTAGTGTAATCAGATGTGTATATCCTCTTCAATATGGTAGGAATTATGATACTTATTTAATTCAACAATAACAGATGTAGATTTATGATGTGCATACTTTGTCTATATGGCCTTAACAGTTAAATATTTTGGCCAATATTTTTTAATTAATATTTTTTCTACATTTTTTGTGTTTTATCTTTCTTAATTTGATAGACTCTAGGCTCTTTTTCAAACTGAATGCTTTCTCTGTATTTTGCCTTTCAGCATGCAGATAATTGACTTTTGCTGACTGGTGATTTGAATTTGTTTAGACCAATCCGCTTACGGCATGGTCATTTCTGTACACCAATGAGTTCATAATTTCACAAAGCCATTAAATTGACTGTTTTGGTATTATAATCTCAGTCCACTCCTCCATTGATATCTCATTAACACCCTCTATGCAAACAGACATGCCTAGAAAGACAAATTTACCCAAATAACATGTACCTTTTCCATTTCCAGGAGCCCTCACACTGAAGTATATTTACTTCTGCTTGAAACAGGAGTAATTCCAGACAAAGTGTTGCTACAACTATTCTGGATCAAGGAAATATCCGTGCTTTACCCATCTAGACAGCTAAACTTTTTCTCCAATCAGTCCTCATGACAAAGATTCTTTAAATTTGAAATTATTTATTGCACAGGTAATTTTTCATGACTTACAATTGTTGCATTCCAAACGTTTGCTCCAAGGCAAAAAAACTTTGGTAGCTGGAGACAGGGTGACAGGAAGGAGAGGGAGGTTTCTTGGGTTGCAGGAGTTAGTTTACGATGGAGGTAGGAAGCATAGGAGATGTAAGGCTGATTTGTAGTAAGAGAAAAGTTAAAAACTCACTAGTTTCACAGGGTTATGCAGAGTGCTTCTGCTGAGAGGCCAGCATGTCCAGAACTGAAAACTCTTCTCGAGAGCTGCTAAAAGGGAACACCTCCACAAGCTGGGGGCAAGAAAGGGGGGGGGGGGGGGGGGGCAAGGTCCAATGGCAGCGAGCCTAAGACCCATGTGACATAGGGGGAACATGAGGGACAGTCCCTTGAGCCTATGAGGTACCTGGGAGGACTCATGTTAGACTGAGGGGCAATCAAGCTCTTCCCAAGTGAGAGAAAGCAAAGGGGGAGGGAACGTCTCTTAAGGGCAAGGTTCCCTTAAAGGCAAGGCTCACAGACTTTTATCATGGGTTACAAAAAGTGTTTCAGCACTAAGCACAGTAAACTACAATATGTACAGATACAGACATGTACCCACTGCTGGGGACAGAACAACAACTGTGCAGCTCCTATCATTTCTTAGACTTTGGCTTTCTTAAAACCAAGGAAGCCAGAATTGAAATCACACTTCTCCCACAGGTACTCCTTGTTGTTTTTAACCATTTTCTTAATAAATCAAATTTCCAAAGTCTTTTTTGTCTTGTATGTCTGTCTTGACTGGATTGCATGCTCTACAGATCTGGGACTGTGTCCTATGTGTATCTGTACAGCCCTGCATATGTCAAGTAGCACTTTAGAAATGATAAGTAATGATAGTAAAATGTTTTTACACTTTGGGACATGTAGGAAATTTAGCAGCAATAAACCCTCTTCTGTACTTCTACCTGAAAACATGATAATGTTTTTACATGTCTCTCTTATTCTTAAAAGCTCTTTAAAGATTCCCATGAAAAAACTGCATTCAAAGGAACAGTGATATGTGTCATTTAATACCTATTTTGGCCTTATCAGAGACAATTTTCATATGATATCTCTTATTCTATTCTAAATCCAAATTTTCCTTTCATTTACGTCTGTAGGCCTTATCTTTCTGTTCCACACCGTATAGTCACATCTTTCATGCTGACACCCACACTCTGCACATTTTCTATATGGAAGCAAATCGATTTTCAACTATCTGACTTTCATCTACTCTAATACAACATACTTCCATGGGACTATGTATCTACAATACTCTAGAGCACTGGTCAGCAACTTTTATGGGCTGAGTTCCAAGAATGGAGATATTGCAATGCCAAGTGTGTATGTGTGTGTGTGTGGGGGTGGGGGGGGGAGGTAATGACAACCAGCCAGGGGAGTAGAGTCTCCATTGAGAGCCAGTGACACCACACTAGCAAAAGCCTTTCCACTCCTAATTCTGCTTATGTAATCTCTGTGACCCCACTCTTTCTGGAATAAACTTGGCAATGCCAAGCTTCCAGTCATATAGGGCTGGCCTTTGGTAGTATACCCCATTTTCCTGCTCCCTATCCCATGAAACATGCTACATACACAAAGTAGGAGAGAAAATAGGAATTCAGCCAAAATTTATCAAAAAAACTCATTACCTTTTTTGATACCCTGTGAAGCTGTTTCTCAACAGAAAATCTAACCCAATAGTAAGATTAATATTGCCTGAAATTTAACTGCTTCAGAAGCCATTGTCAATTAAATTATTATCAGGGCATGTCTTGGCACTATCAATACCATCTCTGAGATATTTTCTGCTTTCAGTATTTCCTGTTGCGATCTTCTGGCCCTTAGCTCCTGTACTTGTAATTTTGTATGGGGGTCATAGTAATATAGTAATGATGGCAGAAAAGGACCAGATGACCCATCCAGACTACCCAGCAAGCTTCTTATGGTAGTATCTGCTGCTCTGTGCAGGATACCCCCAAGTTTCTTTCAAGGGTAGTAATTACCACTCTGTGCAGTTACCCCAAGCTTTATGATAAGGGTAGTAATATTTACAATCAATCAAACCCAAGCAACTGGCAAACCCATCAATTAGCTTGACGTTCTTTGCTTTGGGATTTGGTCATAGAAGCCATCTTGTGTGTTGTGATCCTGCCCGCGAGGAGCGTGGGCAGGCTCTTACCTTCTCACAGCCAGTCGGGCTGCTGATGCTGCTGCTTCTTTCTCCCTGAATCAGCTGGGGCTGTCCCCGCAGCTGCTGCCATGCGGTCGGCTCCTCTGGTCCTGCCTTCCCCCGACGTGCTGCTGCGATCCCGGGCCCTTCAGTCAGCAGGCAGTCTCTGCTGGTGCCTGCTACAGCCCGGGTCCTTGCCTGGCTGGGAAGCCGTCCCTGCCAGTGCCTGCCGCCTGCTACTCTACTCTGCCTGCAATCTTACCTCTCTCTGCTTCTTCCTGCTTCAGTCCTTGCAGCTGGGAGCTGCTCCAGTGACCTGCCTTCACCCAGCTCTAGCCCAGGGCTGCTGCGCTGCTTCCCTGGGTTCTCCATGTGGCTGAGGACGCCACCAGCTTCCAGCTCTTCACTCCAGCTCCCTAGGGAGCGAGCGCGTGTCTCTCGTCTGTTCTTCAAGGGCCAGCCAGGTGTGGCCCCTGCTGGCTCCTCCCTGGGCGTTGTCCACCTCAGCTCTACAAAGGGATTCTATGTTCAGTCTGTCTTTGCCTTTGCAAGGAGTTGGTCACTCCTGAGACCCTCGTTCCAGGAGCTGCCTTGAGTTCCAGCCTTCTGCAAGGTCTAAGTGTTCCAGTCCTGGTGTTCCAGTTGTTCCAGTCCTGATGTTTGCTTGTTCCTGTTCCTGCCTTGAGGTCTGATTCCTAATCCGGTATCCATGATCCAGTCCAGATATTACAAGCCTGTACCTTGATCCTGAAACTCGCCTGAAAGCTAAGTACTTTGCTTCTGAATCTCTTGAAAGCTATCACCTTGATCCAGTGTCCTCCAATGTCCTGGTACCTCGCAGCAAGCCACGCCGTGACCCGTGACCAGCCCTCGGGGCGGGCTGATTAGGGCAATCTGTGATGCAAGCCATGTACCTCGTTTCTAAGTCCCTGAGAAGTCCTTGTTCCTGATTCTGTTTCCTGCCTTGGCTGCCGGAGTGCAGCAATCCTGCCTTGGCTGCCAGTGCGCAGCAACCAGCTTCTTCCCTATTACCTTGATGTCGGTGCCAGATTCAGTTCCTGAACCAGTCCATGTGTTCTGCCCTTCATCTTGTCTGGCTCCTGAGCCTTCTGGTCCTGTTGGGCCCTGGAGTGGCCAACAGGTGGGATTCGTCCCTGTGCTTTGGAGCTTCCCTTCCTGCCAGCCGACGGGGCTTCGGATGTCAGTATCCCAGCATCGGAGTTCGCTTCGCCTGGATCTCTCCTGCATTCTCCTGTTCTCAGCGTGGTCCGCGACCAGCCTTCCTGGGCTGAGTAGGGCGCGCATGGGACAAGGTGGTCCGTGACTCAGTCCCGCGAGTGGTCTGAGTAGGGCGCCCTGAGGGACAGTGCCCATGTCTTCCTTCAGCCCTTGTTCCTGAGTCTACATCTGCACCCTCAGTACCTCACTTCTGAACCTACCTCAGCATCTTCAGTACCTCGCCTTTGAATCTACCTCCGCACCTTCAGTACCTTGCTTCTGAGTCTACGTCAGCACGCCCAGTATCTTGTCTCTGAGTCTTCGTCTGCACTCCCAGTACCTTGCCTCTGAGTCTACGTCAGCACTCCCAGTACCTTGCTTCTGAGTCTAAGTCTGCACTCCCAGTACACTGCTTCTGAGTCTACGTCTGCACTTCTAGTACCTTGTTCCTGAGTCTCGTCTGAATCTATGTTCCAGCCTTTGCTGTCCTGGCCTCTGTCCGGCCTGCCGCTTCATGCCGTACCCTGCGGCAGGTCCGAAAGGGCTGGGATCGGTCGGAGGACTGTTCACAAGACCAACATTGCGTTGTTGCGTCTTCTGAAGCATGCAGGTCCGGAGGAGGGCCTGTCACCTGGTCATCACTCCAGTCTTGCTTCCATCCTACCCATGCTCGGGCATGCCACGCCTCCCGCGGCCCTCTTCGGAATCCTCTGGGGTCGAGCCGCGGCCCAAGGACACACCTCTCTCAGGAAGTTGGATCGCTCTCCTAGCGCTCCACAACATTGTGCTTTTTCCCTCATGTCTTCTTGATAATTTAGACAATGCTGCTTGACGTTCTTTGCTTTAGGACTTGTCATCGAAGCTGTTCTGTGCTTTTTCCCTTATGTCTGTGTGTCAGTACTCCAAACCGTAAAAGTCAGGGCCCATGCTGGTTGTTGTCTGTATCTACTTCCCTTTCCTCCAAAGCAGGGAGTGATGTTGCAGTTGTAGTAATCCCTATGCCTTCTGTTAAGGGTAGTAACTGCTGCTCCATGCAGGTTACCCCATGCACTCTCTTCTTCATTTCCGTTCTCTAGCTTTTATGGATCCACAGTATTTATCCCATGTCCCTTTGAATTCATTGACTGTTTTCTTCTTCACCACTTCCTCTGTAAGGGTACTCCAACCATTCACCACCCTGTCTGTGAAGAAATACTTCCTGGCATTGGTTCTGAATCATCCCCCCTGGAGTTTCATTTCATGACCCCTAGCTCTAGTGTTTCCTTTCCAATGGAAAAGTTTAAAAAATTGTGCTTCATTAAAACCTTTCAGGTACCTGAAGGTCTGTAGCATATCTTCCCTGCTCCTCCTCTCTTCCAGGATATACATATTTAGGTCCTTTCGCAAACATTTATCTCTAGGAAAATTGTGTAAACCCCAAATTAGGGTGACTCAGTCTATGTATATTTTATGTAACATTACTTTGAAATGATTACAGAAGAAAGGAAGATACCATTTTAACTTCTAGTCTCATATTTGTAACTGCTTCTTGACCTTTTCTCTTAATCATGGCATTGTGATAGCTTGGGCGATAGTGACTTGCAAATCAGACAGGAGGATTGAGGAGGCAGGCTCTGGCTGTTTCCTTATGTGCAATTTTATTTACAGTAAAAGGCAAACTAGAAAATAATGCAGCACACCTTGCAGTTCTGGAAGCACTCAGACATTGAATTTAGCATGTCTTCACATAGCCTGGTTTCCTGCCTCCTCCCTGCGCCTCTTTAACCCTTCTGGTCTCTGACTCCTTATAGTATAGTGCAGGGATCCTACGTCACTCAGAATTCCTTGCAGGGTTGATCCTTAAGGAGGACTGGGCCAGATAGCTGTGGCTGGTCCCTTAGGGTATTCTGAGAGAGTTTCCTAAACACTCCCTCACAGGCATTAAAAATCAAAACAGAAATATTACTGATTATTTTACAGTACAGATATATCCCTTTCCTTAGCTTATTGCTTAGACATAGGTGAAATTCTGAACCTTCCTGTGCTTCCCGTTGTATAAGTTACTTGACCTCCTCCTGGCTTGTATTTTTTTGACTTCCTGGAAAGGGAATTCTTTTCACCATATACCAAGATTCAGATGTCTTTACAGGTATTTTTTTTTTGGTCAATAACATACTTCATAACTATTTATAGTTGTTTTGAATCAGAGTAATTTTATTGTCCTTGTATTTTTCTACAACTGTAGGATCAATGTCTGTCACAGATGTGTCTTTGTGGCCTCCTCTAATTATATCACTAAAAATGATTTAAGGTCGGGATGACAAATAACGAAAACACAATTACAAGGAAAAATCATGACTATGCTTTGGCACAACATATGCAGAAATAATAGAACTATATTGCTAATTTAGGGGGTTATTTTTCCAACTTGCGTTATGGTGTTTTCACATACGTTAAGGCATTTTCGCATGCGAAAAACACCTTAACGCATGCGAAAAGCACCATAACGTATGATGCTAAGCTAATTTTTAAAAGGGGAGGAGTCGGGGCAGGATTTTTGTAAAAGTGGGCTGGCTTTGCAAAGCCATAATGCATATCATCACACATGTTTAACGCTGAAAATAACTATAACTTTTTCATTGGCGTTAAGCTGTGTAAAATGCCCATAACACAAATTGTGTTTTGGGCATTTTTAGGCTGGGGATGGGATTGGGGGAAGGGCCTGAGATGTGTGAGAGAGAGAGCGAGAACCTCTGGGGATAGTACCATAGTAATATCAAGCTAGGTTGAGAGAACATTGTACAAATCTCATCATTGTGTGAGTTTTCTCACTCTGAAGGACATCAAATCTTCACAAAAGTGTACTGTTCTGTTCGTCTGTCTCACTCTGCATGTCAAAGTGGCCCTTAACCCCTACACTACTACCTAAACCTCACCTCGAGTTACTAGGTGGACCTCCTATAGTAGCATAAATAGCTAACTACTACAAGGGCTTTATAGAAAGTAGGGATGTGAATCGTGTGATCGATCGATTTTGGCTGGGGGGGGGGGGTGAGGGAAATCTGATCGTTTTGTTTTTTTTTTAAATCGTAAAAAATCATAAATCAGGGGAGGGCGGGAAAACCGGCACACCAAAACAATCCTAAAACCCACCCCGAGCCTTTAAAACAAATCCCCCACCCTCCCAAACCCCCCAAAATGTTTTAAATTACCTGGGGTCCAGTGGGGGGGTCCCGGTGCGATCTCCCACGATCTCCCGCTCTTGGGCCATGGCTGCGTTAATAGAAATGGCGCCGGTGGCCCTTTGCCCTTACCATATGACAGGGCAAAGGTAGCGCCGGCGCCATTTTGGTTCCTGTCACCCGACGTCACGAGTGCAGGAGATCGCTCCCGGACCCCCACTGGACCCCCAGGGACTTTTGGCCAGCTTGGGGGGGCCTCCTGACCCCCACAAGACTTGCCAAAAGTCCAGCAGGGGTCCGGGAGCGACCTCCTGAACTCGCGCCGTATTGCCAATATTCAAAATGGCGCCAGCGCTACCTTTGCCCTCACTATGTCATACGGGTCGTAAAATATATCTGACGATTGTTTTAAATCATCAAAAAACGATTCACATCCCTAATAGAAAGTCTCTCTCCCCCCAAAAAGTTAACATACTTTGAAGCAATACCTATGCACACTAAAATAACACACATTGTGATAAATAGGCTATTACCATAAAACATGCCCCATGCAATAGTTTGATGAATCTAGCCCTTAATTTGTCTTGGTGACTAATAGTGTATGAAGGAATATTCTTATAAATCTTTCCATTTTTGAGAATCCTTGAGATGGTTTTTATTCTTATTTTACCAATGTAACTATGTAAGTTGTTTTGTTCCCAATAGTATTTGTTAAATGTTTATTATTATTACTTTTTAAAAAATATTATACACATTGAGCCTGTGTTCTAACATTCACACAAACTTTTTTAGCATGAATACTAAAGCAGCTCTTCAAGAATGATGCACTATATATTTTAGCATGCCTGCTAAAATGTAGCTTCTATAGTACACACTTGCAATTAGCATGTATGCTATCTCAGAAAGTGAACCATTGATGCTCCACTCTTTCCCAAGTTCCAGACTGAACATATTCAGTCTCTTTTTCCTGAAGGCTTCTCATCCTGGCTTCAAAACTGTATAAAAATAAGCTCAACATATGGTGCTTGTTGATCAGTTCTGACAGGGAGAATAGGAAGAGCTATTGCACCACAAAATACAATTTGAAAGGAGAAAAAGGAACAGACAAAACACAAGGGCCTCCTATGTCAGTTAATTGGGAGGAGGACCTAGAGCCATAACTTAGACCAAATGCTAAAGACACAGCAGCAGTTTTTAAACGAGATGATAGGGAGAAAGCCAACAGAAGCACATGGTTCAGAATGATATATTTGAAGGATACTAACAAAACAGAGGGTTAGGTTAACCTGATAAAGAGGTTGCAATAAATGCTAAAGCAGCCCAGGTGTCTTTAAGTAAAGAGCAGAAACATCCCTAATTATCTCTGTCAAATACGATGGGAGAGTTAGAATGTATAGCACTGAATGAAGAGGTATATATAATTTGCATTTCAGGAAGGAAGATAAACAATGGGACACTGTGATACCAATGTACAAATTATAACGCAATGACAGGATGGATCAAATTGGTGGAGAAGTGGCATTATATTTTAAAGAGGGCACAGAGTCAAACAGGAAAAAAGTTGTGCAGGAAACAAAATGCACTGCAAAATCTTTATAGATGGAACTTCCATGTGAGAAAGAGAATAGAATAGCAGTGGGAGTGTACCACCATCCACCTGACCAACAGAAATTAGGGAGGCTAACCAAATTAGCGATACAGCTAACAATGGGTGATTTCAATTACTCCAGTAAATGTCACATCAGGACATTTTAAGGACGTAAAGTTTATAGATGGAATAAATGACTGCTTCATGGAGCAGCTGGTACAAAAACTGACAAGAGGGGGAGCTATTTTAGACCTAATCCTTAATGGAACACATGATTTGGTGGAAGAGGTAATGGTGTTGGGTCCAATTGGCAATAGTGATCAAATTTGACTTCATAATTGCAACAGCATTTAACTTTCAAAATGGAAACTATAATAAAATGAGGAAAATGTTTAGGAAAAAAATGAAAGGAGCAACTGCAAAGGTTAAGGAGGTAATTTTCAAAGGAAATTGTAAATTTAACATAGCGTAGCAATTTTCAAAAACCCATATAATCATGAGGTGCACTTAACATGTGAAAAACCTATTGACAATCTGATAGCAAATATTATAGCAGTTTTTGAGGGCTTTTGAAAATTAGCTAACATAATGTATGTGTGTACAAAGGCCGGACATCCTTTGCATCTGCTATTTGTGTGGGCAACTGAGGAGGGAATTAAATAGTGTGCATACATTTAAAAATTGAATTTACATGCACTGGTTCCCTCCCCTGACCTAAAGAAATCCTTAGAAATGCCGAATTTCTCATCTGACTAAAGCATATACATGCTAATAGATGCCCTTGCACATTTATAGCCTGAGAGAAGAAGCTATTTTCAGAGACACCAATAGGGAAAATGGCTTTGAAAATTGTCCTCTATGTCTGACTTTCATATAAGCTTATGGAGGAAACACTGCTTTAGTTTCACCATAGTGCAAGCTTTCTGCACTGTTAGCTCGAATGAAGGAATATAAGCAAGTAAGAAAAGGAAAACAATATGCTACTGGATTAGTTGAAGAAAGAAGAGCATCAATTCCAACATTGGTTTCATCACTATTTACAAAAAAAGTCTTTGTGCCAGTTAGATTTTATTATCTAATCTAACATCAAATCTTGCAAAGTGAAAATTAGTTTAAAATGTAATTGCTATCAGCTTTCATGGCAAAAAACCTTACTAGCAGGTTGCTCCCCTTGAAATTACATTCTATAAGCTGCCAAGTCGCACAAAACATAATTGATCAATATTTTCCACTTGACAAAATTTGGCATTCAGAATATGTACTGCAGAAAGTACTTTCAAAATAGGCCACTCTGTATGGAAATTCGAATGTTTACCAATGATGCTTGTCTAAGTTAGTAGAGTTTTAATTTTGACTACAGAATAAAATTGCAAAAACCTAAAAAAAGCTTGTCCCAAAGGCTTGTGGTTTACAAATGTTTGCTAAATTGTGAAAAATAATGGAACAAAGTATGAGCAGATTTTCCCCAAAATGTTCTGTTTCAGCATATACTACTGCTTTTTTTTTTTTTAACATATTCCTCACAAAAGCAGAAACGAATTTTAAGCGGTTAAATTTTTTACCATTCACCAGAGAAATAGTTTCTTCTTGATCTCGGACTTTATAAACTCATGTAAATTTAACTTTTTTGCTTTTTTTTTCCAATATTGATAACTTTATTCAGTAATACATAATATTATCCAGGTAATTATAGTTATTTTTGTTTGAGGATCACATTTTAAAAGCTTCTTTATGATTGCTAACAACATCTGCCGCTTTGTTCAGGTAAATTGTTCAATTAATTACTGAACATTTTAGGGTTAATCTTCAATCTATACCTGCTTTATTACATATGTGGTTTCTGTGTGTCATTAACATAAAATTATCCAAACAGAGGACAACTTTCTATCAGAGCAAATCTACTAATTAGTTTATTTAACCTCTGTGGGGAAAAGGCCATTTCCTGTCTCGTTTGATATCAACAGTCATTAACAAAGTATTTTTTCCTCCTTTGCATCTTTTACAACTAGCCCTAACTGGAATTTGAAAAAAAAACAAAAAAAAAACCTCGTTCATTCAAAGAAACTATTGTTTGCTTTACTGTACATTTATATTATAGAAATTTTAGCAAGAAATATTTTATTTCATTTATAGTTTTGCAAAGACAAGATATTACCACCAAGTGAAGTTACACAGTTGCTGGGTGTATGTGGTGCAGCAGTGGAAGTAGTCACTAGTAGGGATGTCCATTTGTTTCATACGTTTCTATACAAGCATGTATAGAAATGTATACATGCTTGTATAGAAACATAACCCCCGTCCTGGGATCCAACCTGCCTCCAAATAAAACCCCCTCCACTGTTCCGCCCTAATGTAACCCCCTCTACATAATTATTTATATATCTGCCACCGCACTCCCCTCTCCCTCCCTCCCCTGCCACCTTTCCCCCCCCCCTCCACCCACACATGAAAAAATCCCCTGATGAACCAATCTGTATCTCTAAGCAGGTTATTAACTACGTTTCCTCTCAATCTACATTCTAAACATTAATCTCTATAGCTCATGTATCCTTTCAAGTTACAATGTTATGTTTTTTCAATATTAATCAGTTAACAAATGTATCCCTTTAACCATTATGTAAGTTACCATGTTACAATGTAAGTTACCTTGTTACAATGTAAAATAAGCAGTCCCTGCCTTATTGGTTTCTTGTTTCATGTAAACCGATGTGATATCTCGATCGAATGTCAGTATATAAAAGCAATTAAATAAATAAATAAAGGAATGTACTATGAAACGTATGAAGCATATAAAACGAATGCACATCTAATTGACATGTAAAGGGAAACGTATGAAACGAATTAAACGAATGAAACAAATGCACATCCCTAGTCACTAGTATGGACTCATCTCCAGTCTACTGAAGAAGGCAGATGAGATAGTATTACAGATGTTTCTATAGGCAGTCATAATGAATACAACTAGAAGCTATATTCCTTCCAATGTAAAGCTATTTAACTGGCAATATGTTTTTAAAAAATCATCTAGACAAACATGTTCTCACCTGCATAATGTTATGAATGTCATTTAAGAAAACATGAGAACTTGCTTTTAAATCACTAATCTTAGAAACTAGTGGGAAGAAATCATCAGAAGGGGGTATGAAATCCAAGGTACCTAGAAAGACTATGGAAAGTGCCATCAAAAGTGGCATGAATAACCTAAGACTCATAAAGGGGAAAAGGGATACCAGCATTGGCAGAAGGTTTCCAAATCACTGTGAAAGGAGCAAAAAAGCAGCAAAAATGGCAAGAACATCCCAAGGCTTTGAAAGAGGGCACCAGCAACAGTGACATTAAACCTTGATGGCATTTTGAGTGGCAACCTGACACCAAAAGTGACATCAGCAAACTAAGCCAGCATGGAGGGAGTACAAAGCAGAAAAGGTGGCAGAATCACACCCCCCCCCCAAGGCAGGCACTGATAAAGGGGCCAAGCAGCACAAATATTCCAAAGCAACATGAGAGGTGCAAAGCAGGCCCCAGAATCACAAGAACAACTCAATATGTAAGGGGTACAACAGCAGGGCACAGTGGAAAATATAACCCCAAGGTATAATGTTCGAAAATGGCAACAAGGCTGGTGGCAGAAAGACCTCTATGGTTCTGGGTGGAATTTTCATTTTCTTCTGAAATGGACTTTCTGAAGGAGATACTTACCACATGCAGGACACATAAATGGTTTCTCTAAGTATGGTGTAGTTTTCCTGGAGATTGATGAGGGTTGCTTTATTTAGAAACCTTTTCTTATTCTTTAGCTGAGTTCAGGCTGTTCCCTTTCCTGATTTTCTGATTTTGCATGAAATCTCTCTCACTATTCTTATCACATTCAGAACATTGAAATGATTTTCTGTTTACCTGCATTTTGTCCTTCTGAATGATGTTTATTTGAGCAAACAACCCCAGTTTAATCAACCATCAAACAGGGTGGGTAATTGTGGAGTGGCTGGAGAAAGGGAAGGACAATAGAATAGGTGCTATGCCATGGTAGTGTAACCTGTGTCTTTTTTTGTATTTTTTCAAATTTTAGTCTGAGGATATAACACCCCAGCATAGCAAACCAAGAAGAAAGCACATGCAGGTGGGAAGAACACCTCAAGGCTCCAAAAGAGGGCACCAGCAACAGTGGCATGAATCTTTGATTTCATCTCAAGTGGCAAACTGGCACAAAAAGTGGCATCAGCATCCTAAGACAGGAAAAACCCAAGGCACACACTGATAAAGGAGCCAAGGAGCACAAAAAGTGTCTTCAAGACATCAAACCAACATGAGAGGTGCAAAGCAGCCCCCAGACTGATAAGAACAACTCAAGATGTAAAGTCTGATGTACAACATCAAGACACAGTGGCAAGGTATAAGTTCTGGTTACAGAAGCAAGGCTGTGTGGTACAAAGACATCCAAGGTGCTGGGAACAATTTTGATTTTCTTGTGAAATGGGCGTTCCAAATTAAATTGATATCACATTCAGAACATGAAAATAGTTTCACAGATGGGTGTGGTTATCTTTTATCAAATTGTGAAGGCTATTATTTTAAATGTTTCCCCATATTCTAAATCAGAACTCTGTCTGATCAATTTCCTATTTTCTGGTTTTGCATGAGTTCTCTTACTACTCTGTTATAACAGTCAATAAATTGTTTCTCTTAAGCATATTTTTCTCTTGTGCTTGTATTTCTTCCTTCTGAATGAGGGATTTTTGAACAAACCACCCCAATATAATCAATCATGAAACAGGTTGTGATTATGGAGGATTAGAGAAAAAGAAGTATAGAACAGGTACAATGTCATGGTAATGAAACCTAGGTCTATTTTTTGTCTTTTTTCAAATTTTTGTTCTGGGGACAAAACATCCCAGTATAACAAATCAAGAAGAAAGCAAGTGTGAGTGGAAAGAACACTCCAAGACTCCAAAAGAGAGCACCAACAACATCATGGCAGATTGGCAGGTGGCAGCAAGTCTTCTATGGTTGTATAGCAGCTGGGTGGATGGGTATGAGGCAGCAAGTCTATAATAGGAAAGAAACTTGTTTATTTTGTCTTTTTTCATATTTTTGTTCTGTGAACAAAAATACCCCAGTGGAACGAACAAACACACAGGGTGGGAGAACTAGGTTGGACACATTGTAGAAGGGTTAGAACAAAACAAATAACCGCAAAATAGATGGAAAGGGAGGAGAAATATTTTACTTTTTTACAGGGAAAAATAAACACCCCAAGTACAACCAAGAAAAAAAGAAAGCAAACTATAAGTACCAAAACGCCAATGAATATAATTAGGCAATGACATAGTAGATAGGGGGAGCAGTATTAATGGTAAAATTAGGGGTATGGCAGGTATGAATCAAGTATAAAGCCCCAAATGGAGGTACTAGGGGTATGCAACAGCCAATAGGAGGTGGAGATGATGAGCGGTTTATGTTCGTGGTAATTAACCAGTAGAAATGGTACAGCACTGAACGATCATGGGTCCTTATAGTAAATTTAATCAGAAAATGGTACTAGGGGTATGACCTCAGTTTTCTCTGTCTGCTGATACTTTTAACACATAACATGTAAATGGTTTCTCCTTTCTATTTTTCTATTCTGCCTGTATTTCTTCCTTAGGATTGGGGGATTTTATGGACAAACCATCCCAGTATGATCAACAAATAGGGTGAAAGAATCAGACTGGGATCATTGCAGAGGGGTTAGAACAAAACTGAGGGAAACATTTTTTTTACTAAATTGTTCACTTTTTTTCTGAGGAAATACAAACACCACAGTACAACAAAGAAATAAACAACATCAAACAATTTGGAGACACCAACACTCCTAAGCTCAAACATATTAGACAAGCATAGCAAGTAGGTGGAGCAGTAGTACCAAGACATCTTTAGTAGTGTAAGGGGCATGGCAAGTAAGCTTGTGTTAGCAAGTTCTCCATGATACAATTTGAGGTATGGCTGGTAGACATGTGCCAGCATATCCCCCAGCGTGATATATGGGCATGGCAGGTAGGCATGTGCTACCAAGTCCCCTATGGTTCAATTGGGAGTAAGGCAGGTAGGCAGGTGCCAGAAATTCCCTTGTAGTGGAATTAAGGACATGGCAAGTAGGTATGTGCCAGCAAGTCCCCCATAGTGGTATAAGAGGCATGGCAAGTAGGTATGTACCATCAAATCTGCTGTGGTGCAATTAGGGGCATGGTAGTTAGGCATATGCTAGCAAGTCCACTATGGTGCAATTAGGGGTATGGCAGGAAGGCATTTACCAGCAAGTCCCCTATGATACAATTAAGGGTATGGCAGGTAGGCATGTACCAGAAAGTCCCTTATGGTGCAATTATGGATATGGCAGGTGCCAGAAAGTGTTATAAGGAGCTTGGCAGGATTTGCTTGTGAGGTGCTTCACAGGCTGGAAAAGCTCTTTGGCTATTTGAAAGGAGTGTTTCTTTTCCAAGGATGAGCAGAGTATTGGATCTGAATATGAAAAAAGATTTTTATGCTATGTTCCAGGAAAAACACCCTGCAGTCTCATCTAGACCAGAAAATGCTGGTCGTGCCTACATAGAAACATAGACATGATAGTAGAAAAGGTCCAAATGGACCATTCAGTTGCCCAGGAAGCTTCCTAAGGTAGAACCTGCCACTCCATGCAATTATCTCCCTAACTTTATGATCACCTATAAAAATTGCTGCTAGAAACAATTTTTACTGGGTGATGAGCTTTCTTGAAAATTCAAACAATGCTGCTTGGATGTGCTTTGCTTATTGACATGGCTTTAGAAGCAGTCCTATCCTTTTTCCCTTATGTCTGAGTATCAGTACGCCAGACCATAGAAGTTGGGGCCCTCTTTGTTGTTGTCTGAATCCAATTCCCTTTTCCCCCTGCCATCTAGGTAGCAATGTTGAAGTTGCATTAAAAGCATCAAGGCTTAACAGCTAAGATTAGTAATTTCCATGCCTTCTGCAAATGGTAGTAACTACTGCACCAGCAAATAATCCCCATGCATGCTTTCTTCGTTTCCTTTAGGACTTGATTGTAGAAGTAGTCCTGTACTTTTCTCTTTATGTCTATCAGTATTCTAGACAATGGAAATTGAGACTCTTAGCTGTCATTTGAATCCAATTTCTCTTTCCCCCCCTGCTGTCTAAAAGCGGAGCAATGTTGCAGTTGTATTAAATAATATATCCCAAAGAAAATCCCACCCTGTGATGTATTCAATAAATATCAAAAATCTAAACCAATTCTGTTTGGAAAAATTTTTTAATGGGATGTGGTAAGTTTCATACGTATTCTGATGCATGCCTCCACAGCCTTGCTTCAGTTTTCATGTAAATGTAATCATGAACTTACCACCCTCCCACTCCCTTCTTTATTAAATTAATTTTTCTACTTTTTTCTATTTTTATATATATATTATAAAAAAAAGATTTTCAAATTGTAACCCTTTTTGATGTGTTCCTTATACCTTTATTAACAATGTCTCTTTCAGTATGGCTGGTCCAATCGTTTAAACTCCTAAACGATTAGATAATCCGATGAAATTTACTTGCAATTCACTTAGGCATATAGTCGATGATACAAGAACCTCTCCTTTTATCCTCTTTCCAAATGTCCAAAGCAATTTCTTTCTTTCTTTATTCAATTATTACATGGACCAGTCCAATACTAGTTGACCCTTGGTCTACAGCCAGTTATGTTTTCTATTGTGCACTTCAACTATTTACGGGATCCCTCAATTATTGTTGTTCAGATTGCACACGTCTGCACCAAGGTGTTCAACTCCTCTAAAACGATAGGGTTACAATTTAAACATCTACCAAACTCTTCTCTTATATTTTGTATAACGCCAACCAATTTACTTCAACCTCTGAGTCCTATATGGACTTCCAATATCCCGAAAACACTTATCTTTCATGTTCTCCCAACACAGCTATGTTTCGAAAAGACAACCTTTTCTTCATCACGGGAGTCCACGTCTATTCTTTACTCCTCACTGTCGGGTTATTCAACTGTGCTTGAATGGCGTTTCTTCTCCAACTCACTTCTGAGCTGTTCTTTTTAAATCGGTCAGCAGATCGAATATCTACCAATGGAAAGTCGTGCGTCATACGTCAGTCGTTCTTTACCATTCCCTTTAAACCTACGTGAGGTCTTAAAGCATATTACAACAGCGACGCCCACTCGATTTCCTCATTCAACCCGAATGGAACCACCGTATTCAATTTAAAAATCCAATGCTGTTCACAATAATTCAGACTTCTCTTCTGATCTCTGCCTCGTGGATTTACTTCCACAGTATCTATAATTGTCCATTTTAATTGATCAAACTGATAGCCTTGATTCACACAATGATTCACTATTGGGGCTTCCAAATTATTGGTCCTAAGTTTGGACCTGTGTTCAATTAATCTAGTTTTGATGGTTCTTGATGTCCTGCCGACATAATTTTTTGGACACGGGCATTGTATCAAATATATCACATTTTTCGAGATACAATTTGTGTCCCTCTTCCTTTTAATGCGATACCCTGTTATAGGATCCTGCCATTCTGTGCCCTCAATCGTAGTAACACACATGTCACAACATTGACACGCTGTATGTGATCCCTGTTGTAACTCTTGTCTACTGTTCTTCAATATGTCGGCATGCACCACCATATCTCTAATATTTGGACCCCTTGTTGTAGCGATCAAGGGTAATTCCTCGAATTCATTGTGTATTGAAAAAATCTGCCAATGTCTACTGATTGAGGCTATAATGGATGCTGTCGCTGTACTCTGAGGTAATATGCAAGTCAACCTCCTGTGTTCCTTTTTATTTTGATATTGTAAGGGGATACCCGAAAAAAATTAACACAGCCTACAAAAGGGCTAAATATACCGATCGATCACACATAGCGCTGGGACACATAGCTTAAGAATAGTCCATATTTGAGTCAAGGGAGAGTGGGCAGTACTAGCAGAGACGCCGATTTAAAGGGCTGTATTTTGGCGCGAACAGCTGCGCCAATAGGATCGCACCAGCACAGAACACGTACACCAATCAAAAAGGAGACATAGAGAGACAACCAGAGTTAATATCAGATAAAGGGAAACTATTCTATTTCATTGTTCAGTCCCTTAGGAGATAAACAATCCAATTTGAATATCCATTTCTGTTCCCTACGTATCAGGATTTCCCAAAAGTTACCAGGACTATTCTCCACAATTGGCCCTTGGATGTTATTTGGCCATGTGAGAAAATAATAAATCTTTGAAATAAGTGGAATATCTTTCTCCTCAAAAGCTAAATTTTCTTTAAAAAATTTTACAAACATTTCATATGGGGAGAGTAGTCTCTTAATCGGAAAGTTAACAAATCTTAAATTCTTAGTTCTTAATAAGTTTTCAACATTTTCTAGTTCTGCATGTAATACAGCGCTATCTGCAATATTCATACTTTCCCTCTCTTGAAAATTTTGTATTTTCATAGACATTTCTTTTAGTGATGATTCTACCTCACTCAACCTTTTTCCCTGTTCTGATATTGATAATCTATTAACATTTACCAATGACATTAGAGAAGTCTACTAAATTATAATCTAGTTTCACCAGTACCTTCCACAAATCCCCAAGAGACACGTTTGCAGGATACACAGAATCTATCTGGGATCTATTCATGATTACAACCACATTACTCTCATTTGCCTCTATAGAATGTAAATCAGGGCAGGAAATTGGAGCCACTTCAGTCAATGAATAGTGTATTTCTTGTACACTCACATTTCCTGATGTGACTTCGACTTGATGTTCTTCTCCCATAGCTCCTGGAGGTTGTGGTGGTGTAGGCCAATTGCCTGGACTCAGTGATGCATCTGAGATGTCACGAGTGCAGTCCAATTGCGACATTCCCTGCCGGTTTATATGGGCATCCATGGGGCCAAACGTAGCTGGAGAGGAGGTAACAAATCTCGCTTTTCTTTTCCGGCCCATATATTATCATAAAAATTATTCCAAATTTCCTGGTCAAATCGCGGTCAAAACCGGTCTAAGCCGTGTGCCCCTTCGGCGCGCACCAGCAACAGCTGTGCGCCGGTGTGCCTCGGGATTTAAAGCTCCCGGTCCCTGATGATGACGGAGGCAAGGTTGTCAGCTGGCTTGTAATGATCTCACCCTCCGCTTTCACCTCTCATAAGGCAGGAGATCAGCTGGTTCTTTTTTCTCTCCCTCTCAACTCTCTGAATCAGGACAGCTTTTTCTGCTCCTTCTCCAAATACAGGGCCCCTTGGAAATTACTCCTAATTGATAGCATCCTTGGAGCCAGAGAGAAAAAGCATTTTTTCTCAGACACAGAATGGAAGAAACTGCTTGCATCCAACTGCTGTCTACTGACCTGTGCTGATTTGTTGCCTCTCATCTTATCTCTCTTGGGCTGCTGCTGACAGCTGTAAGAGCTCAGGAAACATTCTCTTCTGTTTCCCTGTTGGTAACCCCATCATAACCATTTTTAAAGTGTGGAAACTTGAAATGTCAATCAAAACACCAGATTACAAAGCCACGTAAACCACAATAAAATTAGCTAGAATGCCTGATTCTTGAAGCAAAATCTGGCGTTTTGATTGACATTTCAAGTTCCAGCTCTTAGTCCCTTTAAAAATGGCTGTGCTTCCACTGAGATATCTACTCTGCAAATGTGAATTCAGAAAGCTGTCACTCAGCCACTGCTAACCAGCATTGAGATCAAAGACTGTAAGTATACGTCTATCAAGTCGGTAAGCCTTTAAATATTGTAAGTAATTGATATAATCTGAGAATGTATCATTTGTTCTATATAATGATGATGTATAGGTCCCTAAGCTAAACAGATTGTGGCATGCAAATATTTATCTTCTCTCAGATCTTCAGTAGAATATAAGCATGTTTGAGCACAAGAATATTAACATGAAACCGAATTGTAGGAATCCCTGATAAAGTGCAGACAAAGCATGAGATAAATACATTTAAGGCCAGATTTTAAAACCCCATCACCCATAAATCCAGGGGTTTATGCGCGTGGCTGGATCTTAAGCGTGCAGGGCCATTCTCAAATGGGCCCGGCCACGCACATAAACCCCAGGATGGGTGTAAGTGCCGGAGCCATAAAAGGGAGCAGTCCAGGGGTGGGGTTGTCCAGGGGCGGTCTGGGGCAGGGCTAGAAGCACCCGGTACAGCGGCCAGTTGCTGATGTGCCATGGGATTGCGCGCCGGCAGGGTGCAGGCACGCAACTTTCTCCTGCTCCTTTGCAGGAGCAAAACGTAAGTTTAAAAAATGGGAAGGGCTAGGAAGTAGGGATGTGCAAAAGAAAAAATGTGTTTCGGTTCATTTATTCATTTCGTTGGGACCTCAATTTGTTTCATTAGTTTCAAAGCAAAAAAAATTATTAGTTTATTAGTTTGATTCGCTTTTCGTTTGCCATTAAAGTCAATGGGGGAAATATTGCAGCCTATTTTTGGCTGCAGAATTGGGGTTTTCTTTTCAATTTGGACGAAACTTCTGGGAAGCAATCATCGGAAGGGCAAAAGAGCTCCAAGATACTTAGACTGTGGCAAAGTGGCACCAAAGTGGCATGAATAGCCTAAGGCACCGTAAAGGGGCAAAGGGGGTACCAGGAGTGGCAAGAGTGCTTTAACAGAGGTGCAAAGCAGCAGCGAGAGTGTCAAAACACACCACAGCTTCAATAGAGCACCGATAACAGTTGCATGAACCCTCGAAGGCAGTACGACAGGCAAAGTAGCAAGACAAGTGGCATTGACATCCAACAGCACAATGAAGGGGGAACATAGCAAGCAGAAAGAATGTCAGAAAAAAAACACAAGGTGCCGTTTAAAGGGACAAAGCAGCAGAAAGTCTAGCACCAACACACTGAGGAACCATGATAGTGGCAAGAACACCACAAGGAGTAGAGTCATCTGATGTCTGGTATATGGTAGCAAAGCACAGTGGCAAAACGTTGATAGGGGCAAGACAGGCAGGCACAGTGGAGGTATATTCAGGTCCCTCTGGTGTTGATAGGGGCAAGACACGCAGGAACAATGGAGGTATAGTCAGGTCCCTCTAGTCTTGATAGGGGCAAGACAGGCAGGCACAGTGGAGGTATATTCAGGTCCGTCTGGTGTTGATAGGGGAAAGACAGGCAGGCACATAGAGGTGATGGCTGCCGCCACCCTCCTCTGGAACCTCCTTTTCTCTTGTAAGGGGGGCAGGGTTGGGGGGGAAGGAAGATGGGGCCCCCCGCTCCCGGCACGACCGTCAACCAGGGTGTACTGTCCACCCAACCCATCTTGAAACATGGACCAAGGAGTCTAGCACACGTGCTAGGACCTGAAAGATGATGAACTATGCTTGGGTGGAGGCGCTGTGAGTGCAGATCTTGGTGGTATTCAAACAAGAGCCCCGGGGAGAGTTCTCTTTTCTTTGTGAAGGATGGGGTGCCCTGGAATGGGTTCGCCCTGAGAGATGGGCCTGAGACTTGGAAAGTGTCGTGGTTCCTGCAGTGTCTGTTGATCTCTTGCTGGTCTTTGAAAATCTGGGGGAAATATCAGATATACAAATGAGAACTTTGAAGGCCGAAGTGGAGAAGGGTTCCATGTGAACAGCAGTTCAACATGGGTCATTCGGTACTATTTATTTATTTATTTATTTTTAATCTTTTCTATACCGTCGTTTAGTCTTGCACCATCACAACAGTTTACAAAAAGGCACATATAGTAATGTTGAGATTGGGTAATACTTTCTAACAAAGTGCCAATAAAGTTTCGGTTACATATTTTAACAATATAAGCTATATGATAAGTGACCTGGATCTGTCCATTTATATGATTAATAGCATAACTATACAAGTATAATACTTTCTACTGTCTTCATCTAGTATTAGAAGTATAAGTAAAATAATAAAAATACGCAAATACGCATCCAGGTAACTTTGTGCTGTGTGTTGATGTTCCGCTGCCTGTTAAGTCATTTTTCTTATTCTCCATTCTCACTGTAAAATGCTTGTTTGAAAAGCCATGTTTTCAATCTTTTTTTGAAGAGTTTTAAATCTCTCTGTAATCTTACTTCCAGGGGCATTGTGTTCCATAATATTGGTCCCGCTAAGGATAGTGCTCGCTCTCTAACATGGGTCAGTCTAGCTGTCCTGACCGAAGGGATGGTTAGGAGGGCTATACTAAGAGAGAGGGATGTGAATCGGGCTTTGGACAATTGAAAATATCGTACGATATTTTCAAAATCGTCAGAACCCCCACAAAATTGTTCGTGGGGGTTCTCTTATCGTTTTGGGGGAGGGCGGGAAAAATGGCACACAAAAATAACCCCTAAACCCACCCCGACCCTTTAAAACTAATCCCTTAGCTTCCCCCACCCTCCTGACCACCCAAAAAACGTTTTACAGGTACCTGGTGGTCCAATGGGGTCCCGGGAGCGATCTCCCACTCTCGGGCCATCGGCTGCCACTAATCAAAATGGCGCCGATGGCCCTTTGCCCTTACCATGTGACAGGGTATCCGTGCCATTGGCCAGCCCCTGTCACATGGTATGAGTAATGAACGGCCGGCGCCATCTTTAAAAATGGCGTGGGCCATCCAGTGCTCCTACCATGTGACAGGGGCAGGCCAATGGCACGGATACCCTGTCACATGGTAAGGGCAAAGGGCCATCGGCGCCATTTTGATTAGTGGCAACCGGCGGCCCGAGAGCAGGAGATCGCTCCTGGGACTCCCACTGGACCACCAGGTAATTTTAAAAAGATTTGGGGGGGTTTGGGAGGGTGGGCAAAGCTAAGGGATCAGTTTTAAAGGGTCAGGGTGGATTTAGGGATTGTTTTGGTGTGCTGTTTTTCCCCGCCCTCCCCCAAAACGATAAGAGAACCCCACGAACAATTTCGTGGGATTTTCCTATCGGTTTCGTGGGGCCTTTGAAAATCCGCCCCTATGTGTTGAATGAAGGTTAAATGTTGGTTAGGAAACTGTAAAATGGTTCAAATCTACGTTAATACGTATTTGGAGATATAAAAGAAAAAAAGCTGATTGCTTGGTGCGTCCTTATCTATTGACTGTTTTCCTCCTTCTCTTTGTCTTTCAAGAAAGCTTGTTTAAAAAGCCAGGTTTTCAGATTGGTTTTAAATAGTTTCACATTCCTCTGTAGTCTTATTTCGAGTGGCATGGAGTTCCATAGAACAGGTCCAGCCAGCGACAGAGCTCTCTCCCTTACTTGCGTGAGGCGTGCTGATTTAACAGAAAGGACAGTTAGTAGTGCCTTGTTTGCAGATCTCAGATTTCTGTGTGGAACGTGTACGCACAGTGCTGTGTTAAGCCAGTCGGCCTTTTCATCGTGGATTAGTTTGTAAATTATACACAGTGCCTTGTATTGTATTCTTTGTTCGATTGGAAGCCAGTGTAGTTCAGCAAGTGTTCCTGTGATGTGGTCCCTTTTCTTTTTGCCTGTCAAAATTATAGCTGCAGAATTTTGCAATATTTGGAGTGGTCTAATGGTAACTCGAGGTAGCCCTAATAGCAGAGAGTTACAATAGTCTGTGCTCACGAATATTATTGCCTGTAGCACTGTGAGAAAATTGTTCAGTGTTAGCAGGGGTTTTAGTCTTCTGAGTACCATTAGTTTGGCGTAACCCTTCTTTTGATTTCTGTGAAATGTGTTGTTCATGTTTAGCTTTGGGTCAATTATTACCCCTAGATTCCGTACTTTTGTTGCCAACTCTATGGTTAGATTATTTTTTATTGCAATTGTAGGTTGTATAGGGTGTATATTTTTTTTGTTCTTGGTGTAAGAATTCAGTTTTCTCAAGCAGGTGCAAAGTACATGCTCTAAAGTCATTGCAAGAATTTCAAAATTAGATCTCCAACTGCATTTTTTTCCCTCACTTGACCTAACTTTACCGGACTATTCTCCATAGGTAAAATTGCATGCCCTTTGAAACAGCACATACTAAGGAAACACATTTTCAAATGCCTTTTTATATGGATGAACAAGCATTTGCTCATGTGCAAGCTTCTGGAAATTGTCCTCTTTATGCAGTGTTGCCTCAAATAGATTAATTACAAACTTTGCCGAAAGGACAAAATGCCTGTTATATCATGGACGATAGTTTTTGCCCTTGTGAGTTTGTTTTTTGTTCAGTTCATCATATTACTATAATCATTGCATCAGTAATCTGTGAGCATAACAGTAAGTAGTTAAAATATATTGAGAAAAAAAGCTAAAAACTCTTTCAATGTCTGTCTCAACAAAGCTAGTTATCATCTAGAGGTCAGTCACAAAATGAAAACAGCAAAAAAAATTAAAAGAAAGTGTTATTGTTTCTTATTAATATGGATGAACTGAACTTTTTAAGAAAAGAAAATTCAGGGACCACTGAACATAAAGAATGTGTGGATGCCTATAGGAAGGGCAGATCATTTTTTTACCCCTGCTTATTCTTAATGGATCTTATTTTGTATGCGTGTCATAGCTCTAAGAAACTATCCAAAAATGTAGTATGCTTGAGGCAGTACCAATCATTTCAATAGCGTGCCATCAGTTCACCAGAGAATAGTATTGGGATTAATGTCAGCACCCAATAGTCGGTCATGCCCCTTGATATACTTGGGTATTTTCAAATACTGAAGGACAGCAAAGATCAGCAAGCACTTGCATGAGTCATCCCTATTTTGCTGAAAGTACAATGAAATATTCTTGATTGATTAAGAATTTTATTAAAACATGACATCACAATGATTTTTTATTGCATAGGGGAAGATCCTCAAAAAGGCACTGAGCTGCAAAGCTAACCAATTAATTTTAACCAGTAACTTTGTAACTATTCAGACACAGCTAACCGGCTAAATTGAGGTTGAATATATATGAATATATATACTCTTGTATATTAAAGAATGACTACTACATGCACATGATTTAATTTTAACTTTTCTGCAAGCAGAGGTATTATTGTATACAGAAAACTATGGGATCAATATATCAAAAGCTTTATGTGGTAAAAATGTTGTATCTGCATAAATCTAACTAATTAAAAAGTATATGGTTAAATTTAAGGCAGCTTTTTGTGGGACTTCACATAGGTGGACAGATATAGCAGCTTAGCACTGAATATTGTGAATAATGTGAAAATCCTACCCCAGTCATGTCCCAAATCGGACTCCCTTTTGGTCTGACTAAATCTGTCCACACAGTCATTTTTGCTGACAGATTTTAGCCAGAGCCAGGGAGGGGAGTTTTAATTTGTTAGATTTATGCAGTTAGAAACCTAATTTAACCACATAAATCTTTTGAATATTGACCCCATAGTTTTCTATATACACAATAAAACCCCTGCTTGCAGGAAAGTTAAAATTAAGTCATGTGCAGGAAGTAGTCATACCGTAATATACCCAAAGTCAGATTACTAAAGATTTTTTCCACATATTGGAGAGCAATTTTCAAATAGCCCACATACCTCACAGACACTTTTAGCTTGCGCTATTTAAGCTGATTTTCAAAGAGAAATGAGCGAAATAGTTTCTCTTTGAATATGAGTGTAAAGAATGTGTATTAAAAACAACCATGCCCTCTGCACCTGCTGTTTTGTACAGGCAGCTATGAAGGGGACTAGCTCAGGCACTTATGAAAATGCTACGAACATGCACTTTTTCCCTCCCCAGACCTAATCTCGCCTCTAGGAGCACTTCCTCACAACCAGCTCAAAGTGCGCACACTTTGGTAGTCATATGTACTTTTAGCTTGGCCAAATAGGCCTATTTACCCAAATAAATGCCTTGGAAATTATTTGCTTTGTGTCTATGGGAAACATGCTTAGCCCATATGGTCCATATTGTATATTGTCCAACGTGGTTGTACAAGCCTAGGCTACAATTTGTTGAAACAGTCTTAAAGTACTGAATTTGATTTTCTAATGCTCCAACATACGGTATGCAAGCAAAATATTTTAAAAATAAATAATTGCATATATTACAAAACATTCAGCATTTGCTAAAAATATCCATGTTTACAATATGGATATTAAATCACACGCAAAAAATAAAAAACAACTTTAAATATTTTGACATATCTATGATTAGATGTTATAAGTGTAGCAGGGGTGCAGATTTGGCATGCACTTAATTATAAGCGGTCGCTTGTGGTTTAAACAGTTGTGGCAGGTATGGGAAACATCTTCTGTGAATTCTACAGAGACCAGAAAAGCAACAATATTTTCTAAACAGAGATAAATAGTTAATAATACCACCCCACTGAAAAGTATCAAGCAGGGCATCGATCTTGCACATAAATTATTGACACCATTTCCAATTTTAGTAGTGGCAGTTTCCAGAGATTGAAAAATTCTATCTTCATAATGCTATCCACTAAAACGTAGCATGTAAATACTTACATGTCCTCATCTCCACCAACATAATTTACAAAGAAAGTTGGTTGTTTGTGAAGGTAATAGTTTGTGCTTATGTACTCCTTTTCCTGGAGTGAAAATAGTGCTGAATATTAAAATGTCTGACATCTAATGGCAGAGGTATGAGAATCTGGGGATTCTATGATGTTCCCATAGGAATGAAAATACCGACTCAGCTATTTTTAAATGTTAAGCACAAGCAATGTACTGTGGCTTATGTTATAAAGCTTTGGGTGCATGCTAAAAGCATTTTGCACATGCTAAAAAATATTCTATTCAATAAGGCCTGAACATACATGTTAAACAGGTCTCCAATGATGTTAGTGGGGGCGTGCTAAAATTAGCACACTCACTTATGCAAATGAGGGCAATAGCATGGTACACTCTCCTCCACCTGTTATTTACCATGGTGCATGTTAAAAAACTTAAAATGTAACATCTGCCTCAAACCAGATGTTAAATTTTGTAGGCAGATGTTGCCCATTAAAATTCCCAGTGCTAACCAAGCCAAAATGAAAGTGCTGAATGGCAGAGGGAATTCCATCGCTCCCCACTGCACCCCCAGCTCTTCTATCAAGATCAGACCCAACCCTACACAAACACCTACCCCACAGCAAACATCATTAGTTCCCCCCATGACATTCTCAATGACCCCCCCCCCCCCCTTTCTCCCATATGGTATCCTCAATGTCATCCCCTATAGCTTCAGTTACTCCTCCCCACAACTTCCTTATTGCTGCCCATCACCCACCCTGCAAGGCATCAACAGGCAGCTGGAAGCACTGCTGCAAACACTGCATAATGCCACTAGGAATGTCACCCTATCATTATTAATTGAATGCATAATTATTTATTCCCATAGAAACATAGAATATAATGGCAGATACAAGTGTATTTTCTTTCAGACCTATAATATGGTTGCACAGTGGTTCAGTTCTCCACAAGTTTCCTTGGAAACTGGTTCGGTGCTGAAGCTTAATGCAAAGTGTCTACATTAACAGATAGAAAGTTCTTTCCCCAAACTTGTATAAACAATCAGTGAAACAACCAAAATACAACTGTCAAAATTTTAAATTGCACAGGAGTCAACATTCTACTTTTATGATAAATATGCAGCTGTAAAATTAGACAAACCATGATAAACAAATAACATATTTTAAAATGACCAACATCGCTATGTTTCTGCATATTGCCTCCCTCAGAGGTTTATATTGACAATTGTATTTAAATTATTTCTGCTTCACTTCTTGAACATATTTGATCATGTTGCGGTTGTTATGCTTCCTTTTTCTGTTTGTAAATAATCTGTGAGATGTCTGTTTCTTTTGAAATTACGTGCTATAAAATTTGTTTTGCAAAGAACATTTGTTTCACAGCGAAATGCAAATGCATCCACTCAGCAGTCCCACACTCTCTCAGTACTGTATGACTCTGCACTAGCATACCAGTGCAGACCTTTTACTGCTTACACACAAAAGTTCACTTTGAAAATATGTGGAGAAGTCAAAAGAGTACAAACACACATTCACCTGCATAAAGTTATAACTCCTTTTTAGAGGACAAAACTTGGGCACAAAAACTTGTGTGCATGCATTTTTAAATCAACATGTGTTCATTCCATCCCAGCTCTGCCCTCTGGAATGCTTCTTCTCAGCGGGGGCAGTGGAATGCTTTTTTGATTGGGGGGTAACTGTTGATTGGTACGGCCCTCTGGTCAGACCCAGAGAGCGCCTGCCACCAGGAGGCAGAGCACACAAGGAGACAGAGGCTGGCTGGAGCTTCACCAATAATAGTCTGGGGTTTCCGCATGTTGAACCCTTGGGAACCTGGACTGCCTGGACTTAGGTGGGCCTCTGGTGGTCTCCCAGAGAGGTATCGGAGAGGTGTGCCCACTACGAGCAAGGGTGCGCGGCTGATGAAGAGTGAGTAGACTAGACCAGAACCGGAAGTTCCAGAGACCACAGGAAGGCAACAGTTCAGAGAGGACCTCCGGATGACGCAGGCAGCGCCTGTAGGTCCAGCCATGTGGAAGCCGTGGTTGTTATCCAAATGCACAGGCCTGAAGATCAGCGGGGGCCGGAAGAGAGTGTCCGAGTGAAGAGCAAGGGTCAAAGCCAGAATATCAGTCCAAGAGAGGTCAGCCAAAGCGGGAGTCAATATCAGAGTCAGTCCGTGCGTAGTCGTGGCGAGGGTCGGTTCCAGGCGGCAGGCAGAAGAATGATCAGGCAGGTAGTGGTCAGTTCCAGGCGGCAGGCAGAAGAATAGTCAGGCAGTGGTCAGTTCTAGGCAGCAGGCAGAAGAATAGTCAGGTAGTGGTCAGGCAGCAGGCAGAAGAATGGTCAGGCAGGCAGTGGTCAGTACCAAGAAGTCAGTCCGAATAGGTACTAACTGAGAAGGACACGGAAGCAGGAGATGCTGGAACAGGAGACACTGGAACGCGAAGGCAAACTCAGAACACCAACGGTGTCGACCCGATTGCCAAGGCAGGGATCAGGGGTTTGAGCCCTGCCTTATATATGATGGCTGATACGTCATCAGGGCACGCCTCCCGGAGGTTTCCCGTGCTGGGCCCTTTAATTATCGAGAGGTCGGCCGCGCGCACCTAGGGATGGGGCCGAGCTGGCCGAGGACACGGAGTCCCGACGGGAGCTCTGCTGTGAGGCCTCTAAGGATGGAGATGCCGACGGAGGCTGCAGAGAGTGACAGGGACGCCGGGGGTTGGCGGCAGCGGGTAAGCCCGCACTGGTGGATGGTAATGCCAGGTGAGCAGGCCCGGTGGCGGCACTCATGCGGCCAGGATGCACAACAGTAACCAAGCTCTGTCCCAACTCCACCCCCGACTTCTCCAAGCTCCACCCATTTATTTGTTTGTCGATGTATTTATTTATTTAGATTTCAAAATACACAAAACAAAAGAAATCTTTTGCCCAGAAAAATGATGGATTGCATTATCAAGACAATGAAAATATAAAGAAATATCAATGATTATCCAAATCCAATATACAGTCATTCAAAAAAAAAAAAAAAAAAAAGGAGGGGGAAAGAGGAAGAATTGGAAAACCTTTAAGGGAGAGAAAAAAGAAAAACCAAGAAAATTGACCATTAGCATAGATCAAATTGGGGGGGGGGGGGGCGGGGGGGAACCCGCTATGAGTCTGTAGACCTTGAGGGAGAAGTGGGAAGGTTCTAGGAACTAGGAACGAAGAAAGGATCTAAGTTGTTCAGGAGAAAAGAAGATAAAACATTCATCCTGCATTTGATGACGCACTTACAAGGGTATCAAACTAAAAGAAAAACCTAAGGAAACCTTTCCTTCACAGTTGAGTAACTTGAGCTAAATCAAGAAATATTTTTTCACTGACCATGAAAAAGAACAAAAAAGTGAGGAAAGCAACTTTGCATTACATTGCTTAGATCAAAAGAAGAGATAAAAGAAACCACAAGAGTGCATCTATCAATAACTTCAGGAGAAGTTTCTAAAAATTCAGAACTTGAGCCTCTGAAATCACTGAAGAAACAGAAGCCTTCTTAGCAAGAAAACAACAAGAGATCGCAGAAGGAAATTGGTCCGATAAAAAACCAAAGATATCTTGGAATTATCTTTTTAAAGGGGAAAAAGGAATTTCTTCCAAAACTTTGGGGAAGTTCAATAGACGAAGATTGAGATATCTAGCCTTATTTTCAAGATTTTCCAGTCAATTAGAGAGCATATTGCAATCTTTCACAGTAGCAAAGTTGAAGGCTTGTAATTCTTTAACAGCATTTTCAAGTCCTGTAATCTTTATAGAAACACCTGAAATCTGATCTTGAAGATCATGAATTTTATCTTGTGGAAGTAGAAAGGAGATCAATCTTCTTATTAACTAAATTAAGAGTGTTCCCAAATCCTGCAACCAAGACTCAGATAGAATCTAAGATCACAGTCTCCAGGCGAGAAGGAATATTAAAGAGCTCACCAGTTGTGATGATGCCTTCTCCTTCACGGTTACCTGTCTACGGGACCAGGACGCCAAAGATCCCAGCAGTCTACCCATCATTCCCCAAAGGAGAAGAAGCAGCTGCAAGACCAGGACCAGCTGCATCTAAAAAGGCAGGGGAACTCTGCAATGAGATGCTGAGCCAGCTGAAGACTCCTCCATTGCCGCAAGCTGAAGACTCCTCCATTGCTGCAAGCAGTCAAGCGGACGGAAACAGCGCCTCTGTAAGCCAGAGTTAAAGTCAGCACGGGGCTTAGAGACACCTCCCCTGCAGCTAGTCGTGACTCTCCCATACTACTGCTGCTCCGCACATCAGGCTCGTTGGTTCTCTGGACATCCACTGCAGTGGCCAAGTAGGCAGTAATAGTTTGCTGTCCCAGGAAGGGAGAGGGATCAGGAGGAAAAACTCTGACTTTCTCTTTTCACTTAGAGGGCATATTTGAGTAAATCTTCTGAAAGAAACTCAGAATCAGGGAAAGCAAACAAGCAGGGCCACTACTATGCCGCCATCTTAACTTCCCTACTGCCAGATTTTTACTTTACTTTTAAGGTTAATGTCATTCTATCTTACATGCATTCTTCACATAAATCATAGAGTATATTACAAAATCCTCACTAAAAAAAAACCACTCAAGATCCAAAAGCAACAACTCTACCTATTATTAGGCAGCACTGTAAATATTACACTGTGCTCTAGAGTACCAATACACCTCCTGTTGGGAGAACCCAAGAGTAGATTTTCAAAACTTACGCGCGCACTTCCATGTACGCGCGCTACCCGGCATGCGCACATGGACACGTGATTTTATAACATGCGTGCAAGGGGGGGTATAGTTTAACAAATACAGGCGGCAACGCATCAGGGCCTTCTCCAGTTCCCGCCCAGTCCGCTCCAATTAAGGAGCGGACTGGGAGGGAACTTCCCAACCCCCTAGCCTAACCTCCCTTCCCCTATCCTGCCCTCCCCCTCCCCCTATCCTTATCCTAACTACCCCAGTTTTCTTTGTTGTACCTTTTGCTCCTGCTAAGGAGCAGGAGCAAGTTGCGCGTGCCGGCACCCTGCCGGCGTGCTATCCCCCAGCACAGCAGCAAATGACCTCTAGCCCCACCCTACCACGCCCCCAGACCACCACCCCCGGACTGCCCCTTTTTCAAGCTCCGAGACTTACACACATCCTGGGGTTTGGAAATCTACCCCACAATGAACAAGACTGCTACAGAACCCCCTTCACTTTCAATGCATATCCAGCATAGCTCTCTGCTTCAACGGCAGGGGAGAAGAAAAAAACTGATACCTCACGCATATCCAGCATAGCTCCCTGCTTCAACGGCAGGGGAGAAGATAAACAACCAATAAGGGCTGTATAACATAATCTGGGTAAAAACAAATAAGCATGGGTGTAGCTTGCTTATTGCGGCGGTTACTACCCCTACTACCTCTAACTACTCAAGCTAGATATTTCACTTGGATGCAGCTCCATCACCGCTCTCTACATTAATGGTGGGGGTGGAAGGGAATTAGAACCAAGAGCTAAGAGAAACAGATAAGTATGAGAGAAGAAATGAGGGAAGCTTGCTGGGCAGACTGGATGGGCCATTTGGTCTTCTTCTGCCGTCATTTCTATGTTTCTATGTTTCTATGTTACATGCTAGCAGAATACATTACCTTAGTCACACATGCAAATGACCCTCAACAGATACAAAATAAGTGATCACAAATTAAAAACAGAAATAGATAGACAAAAACTAGAATGTAACCCCAGTTGGCCACCCATGTTTTCAGAATACCTCTCACTTGCAAAACACAGGCAGACCCTCACCAAATACAGAACAAAAAATAGAAACGTGGAGACAAAAGCTAAACTGGAAACTGCAACAAGCCCAACTGTTTTATGCAGTGTAACAATGGAAAAAATAACCACCACGATCAGGGCCAGAGAGAGCAGACATTAGGCCCGTGCCAGCTAAGAAAAGTAGGCCCCTATGTAAGGTTCTGATGTGATACTTAACAGAAATCGTTTCTAAATTTCCCACATAAATTTTATTTATTTAAGAAAGCTTTAGGAACTTTTTTGTTAGCAAATTCTTCAATTACAATTGAAATTTTTATTTATACATGTTAGAAATAGATATAGTTAGCTTTTTTAAAATTTTGCCCAACAAATGTAGGCCCCCTTGAGCATTGTAGGCCCTAGCCAAATGGCCATGCTGGCACCCCCTCTCTCCTGGAGTGACCACGATTCCTCATAAAACACCAAATAAAATTTAGAAATATAAAATATCATTCGCAATAGTAAAACCATATTAATAAAAGGAATACATAATTCAGAACAGCCAACAAATAGAACATCCAATAATTAAAAACTCACATGTTTTTAATATTTCTCCAAAAAACAATAAAATATTTCAAAACAGCAGACACATTAAAAACACCCCAAAATTAAAGCTAGCAAATATTAAAAAATCACCCACTCTCCATATCTGGGATCTTTTGATGGCTAGTCACCCTGAGAATGTTATGGACTTGGGGGAGGGTGGCACTCAAACTATCCTCTCGCTCTCTTACACTCTCACATGGTCATTCTCACAAACATTCCCCACATGCTCTCACACATACACAAGCAGACACTCACACACTCAGGCAGATTAGACAGGCAGGCACTCACACACACGCACATTCAGGCAGGTAGTCACACCCAAAAAAAGGCAGGCACTGGCAGGAAGACACTCTCATACCCACACAGACAGGCAGGCAGGAAAACACTCTATCACACACATACAGGCAGGCAGGCAGGCAGGCACTGTCCCACACACATAGGCAGGGACTCTCACAAATGGACACTGATGCATTCAGGCAGGCATTCACATATGCACACACACACACACTCAGGTAGGCAGTCACACCCAAATAGAGGCAGGCACTGTCTCACACACATGCAGGCAGGCAAGAAGACACTCTCACACTCACACAGACAGGCAGGCAGGCAGGCAGGAAAGCACTCTTGCACACAAACATACAGGCAGACAGGCACTGTCTCACACACATAGGCAGGGACTCTCAGACAGACACACATGCATGCAGGCAGGAAAGCACTCTCTCTCACCCACACGCACATATCAGGCAGGCACTCTCTCACCCATACATGCACGCAGGCAGGAAGGAACTCTCAGGGCCTCATTTTCAGTTGCTGCAACGGCCTGGCTTCTTCTTCAGCTGCAGCAGGATGGACTACATGGCAGCCCAGTTGGATCTCTTTTCAGAGGAATGTTGCCTTGCCACATGGGCTGTTTACTCCTCCTTCACGGTTGGTGCCTGATGATGTCATTCAGGCATCGGTCACCACGAAGGAGAAAGTGGCTTGAGGCACTGCAAGGCCGTGATCCTCTGATTTATTAAGAGCAGGGAGAGTGAGTGAGGGAATCGCAGCAGCACTGGGGGGGATGGGGAAGATGGATAGTGAAAAGGACATAATGTGTTGTCCCACCTGCCCCCACTGAAATTTTGGGGAAGGGCCATAGCCCCTGCAGCTCCCCTACTCCCTAATCTGTGCCTATGCTCCTCCGCTTATGTAAAGGTAGGAACAAAAACTAATTACACACATACTTTTATGCGCACAAGGCCTAGGCCAGTTTTAGAACAGTCATTTATATGCATACAACTGAATTTTACTTGAGGAAATGGTATTTAAAATAACCCCCTAAGAGGGTAATTTTATGACTTGCTGCATAGCAGTATAATCTGTGTGTATTGTTTCTTCAGTGGGGATCCAGGGAACAGAAGGAAACAGATGGGCATGGCTGTCTATGTTAAAAAACTATTATCCTATGAAGTTTAGGAAAAGAAAACTTGGGAATTATTTGGACATTCTGATAAGCATTTCATAGGTTTTACTTTGATGATCAGTGCATAGGTAGAGCTGGAATAGGAATCTGAGCTAAGGAACTGGTGATCCTAATGTTTAAAATAATTTTGGATAAAAATACATATTTTATGTGCAGAAATGCGCACAGAGGCAGTTCTTCTGGCTAACTGGTATTTTGTAGATTATATTCCATCAAATTTTTATAGGCTTCACAGCAAAACCTGGTCATGAACTCAAGCAAGTAAAACATTTCATCAGTGAAGTGCAATTATATTGTGATCTTCCATCTCAGCTATGTTCCTCTTATTGGGAAAACTGTCAAAATAAAAACCAGCAAAAGTGCTCAGTATCACCTAACTTGCAGGCAATGGATAAATCAGAGCGATCTGCATGGGTTAACCTTTTTCACAGCAGAGGTTTGCAGCCCTATGGTTTTCTATTCTTGCATCTCCACAGGAAGTTCCATAGCCTTGGACAGCATGGCTGGTAATCCCAACAATATGAAGCTTGCGCTCAGTGATCCAAGAAAGCTCTGTACAATGCACACAGGGAGAGGCCATTTAATGGCCTCTACCACAACAGAGGATCTACCCCTCGTGCAGCCTTTCATGTGTCTACATGAAAACATCTTCATGAGTCTGACTTTATGTGCAGAACATTTTAACAAAAGGTTAAAGCTCAGTTTAACTGATTTTTGGCAACTAAACACTAGCTAAGAGTTGCAGTGATGCATACTTCTAGTAGCACAGCAAAAATTAGTAGTAGCATTAGCAGAAACTGAGTGAGATCAACCAATCTTCACTGAAGGCAGCCTGTGCAAAGATGCACAATAAACAGCTTTAAATAAGATCATATGTCCTACATATTTCCACCATAAATGCAAAAAGGGAAAAAAAAATCTAGCAGTGAAGATAATGTTAAAGATAAGCCATTAACCCATGATAATTTTTTTGTCTTTGTTGCAGCCTAGATTGTGAATCAGGTATTTTGAATATTTATTTATTTTATTTTTATTTAAATTCTTTTTAATATACCGATGCTCAAGACGAGGTCTTATTGTACCGGTTTACAATGGAACTAGGGGAAACCAATTAACAATATATAGAAGGTAAAGTTACATTGATATATAAAGTTATTTCATTTTTTACATTTATTTTATAATGGTTGACTAAGGATTTCTGAATGGAATTCCAATATCAACAACATTAAAGAAAAACACTTTCAGAGAATGATCATCCATTCTGAAACAAGGTGGCATTTAAGTGTTGTGATGCCAGTACTCAAATACTTCCTTAATAACTTCCTATAAAATGTTAATAAATATGAAGTACAAGCATTAAAAATAAATGTATTAATATCATTTGCGTTGTTGCTGCCAGTCAGTAAAGAGGTTTCAGAGATTTTTCAAATGAAAATAAAGGTGATTTCTAGTCTCCTTTTTTCTCTCCCTCCCCAATTTTTTTTTTTTTTTTTTTATCAGAAGATCACAGAAAGCATGCTGCCATTGCAATTACCATTAGTGACAGGAAGTATGAACTGCAGACAGTAAGGGAACCTCGGTTGGGTCCAAAGAAGCAAACTCTGAAAAACAAAAGTCTATAATGATATCATCAATGCTTAAACAGACTCTTTCCAAAAGCAGCAGACCACTCTCAGAAAGCCTCAGACCATCAACTTTGAAAAATATTTAAATAAAACACACAATGTTAAAAATGTAATCAAATACATCTTTCACAATTAGTCAAAATATAGAAAAATAAATCAATAATAATGTTCACCTTTAACAGTTAACATTTGTTGGCAAGATTATATAATCAAGCATGATGCATGAACATTTATTCACTGACACAAAAACGAAGGCAATAGAGGCCAAAATAAACAGCAACTCTTAAAAAAACCAGAGAAGTGTCACAGTTGTATTTCAAATATATTTGCTGCTTGAACTAGGAAAACTAGATCAACTTTTATACAGCATTTAATTTCTGTAGAATATATGCTGCTCCCCCCCCTGCGCCACTACATGGCACTGTCAGTAGCAACACCAGGAAGCCTTGCTGCTTGAGCGCAAGACAGTGAAGCCAGCACACAACCACAGTTTCTGTGGTGGCCTGGACCCCTCCTGCTCCCACAGAGGAGGAGGGAGGCAGAGTCACCCCTCCGGTTGATGAGCGCATGTGGCTTCACAGTCACCATGCTCAAGGAAAAGATTGGTGCTGCTGCCAGCCCTAGTTTAAACAACAATTACACATAGGGGCGGATTTTAAGAGCCCTGCTCGCCGGTAGGCCTATTTTACATAGGCCTACCGGCGCGCGCAGAGCCCCGGGACTCGCGTAAGTCCCGGGGTTCTCCGAGGGGGGCGTGTCGGGGGCGGTCCCGGTCGTCGCGGCGATTTCGGGGCGTGTCGGCAGAGTTGTGGGGGCGGGTACGGGGCGTGGCTACGGCCCGGGACGGTCCGGGGGCATGGCCGCGCCCTCCGTACCCGCCCCCAGGTCGCGGCCCGGCGCGCAGGAGGCCCGCTGGCGCGCGGGGATTTACTTCTCCCTCCGGGAGGCGTAAATCCCCGGAGAAAGGTAAGGGGGGGGTGTAGACAGGGCTGGGCGGGTGGGTTAGGTAGAGGAAGGGAGGGGAAGGTGAGGGGAGGGCGTTAGAGGATTCCCTCCAAGGCCGCTCCGATTTCGGAGCGGCCTTGGAGGGAACGGGGGTAGGCTGCGCGGCTCGGCGCGCGCCGGCTATACAAAATCGATAGCCTTGCGCGCGCCGATCCAGGTTTTTAGCAGATACGCGCGGCTCCGCGCGTATCTACTAAAATCCAGCGTACTTTTGTTTGCGCCTGGAGCGCCTATTCGCGGAGTCTGAAAATCCGCCCCATATTTTCCAATTATTTGGCTTTAAAAAGACTTCATGCTAGGTTGGTGCAACATTCATTGACAGAGGCACACAACTTCAAACCCATACCATTTTCAGAAGCTTTAGGTATGTGCTGTAGAGTAAATCATGCTAAAATCTATCTGCACTATTCATGCTAACCCCTCAATACAAAAAAAGTAAATGTTACTGCATGATTGTTACCATGAACAATTAAGGAGAGGAGTAAGGGGCAACAAAGGAGATAGGAAAGCAGACCTGAACTTGGGTAGAAATGGCACAGGAATGCAATTGAAAAGAGTAACTTTTTAATACATTCCGAAAACAAAGAAAAATGAGCAGCACATTGTTCTGTTATATGGCTTTTACATGCCAATTTATACGAGCACAGTTTCAACAGGAATGTTAACTGAAAAGCTACAGTACTGAGAACAGCTACTGAATGCCAGACGGTAATTGATGGTTTTAATGAGTGCCTTTTATGGAGGTGCTCTGTTGACTATGTGCCCTTCCTATTTGTGCGAAAGCATCTTGCAGTTCTAGTTTTTGTGTTCCACTCTGTGAAACAAAGCAGTCAGATAAACCTCCAAATCCCCAGAAAAGGAGTACATTTAGGTGCAAACTCCACAGAACATTACAAATTAGCAGTAAATGTCTTACAAATTGCTAATAAAATAGCTAGCATTGAAACTGTGCAAGCATGCTTTGTATACCACTCAAACAATGGTAAAATTAAAGATAAGAATGTTATCAGTCTCTGTTAGTGTCAAACACATAAAAAAAATATGTTTTGCTTGATTTAAACCAGCAATACTGCCAAAAGCATATTTTAAAAATTCATAAGACAAAATCATTAAGGCATGCCCTTATTATTTTTATGTCTTTTCTGAGGACAAATAGGTGCCTGAAGTTGCTCTAAAACTGAAACACAGTTATAAAAAGAAAATGATCCAGCTGCAATGCAGGAAAAAGTTTTAAGTGGGTACAGGCTGGCAGGTACAAAATGTTTTCTCAGATAACAATGAGGAGATATTTGTCCCTAATATTTGGGCTTATGACTGGACTTTCCTCAGTGTAAGGCAAATTCTCTCACACCATTAATTCTGTGTTGGACATTAGACTTTGTCTCAAATTATTAATTATTGTGTCATCTATGCTTGTCCTTTACCTAATACGATCTCCCTATTTTGGGATTTTATTGAGATTTGGACACAGGACTTTGATATATTTTATTGAATCAACAAAACAAATTTATCATGCATTTTGGTGCAGAAATCTAAGGGCTAAATACAATTTTATAGGGGGAAAAAAAGCAAGTTTGCTTACCATAAATATTGTTCTCTAGGGACCACAGGATGAATTAGCCAAGAGACTTGGGTGACATCATCCGACAGCACTGAATGGACCCATCTCTATAGCTCATCAGTGTTTTACTACTGAGTATGTGCAAAAGTTCCTGCACACATGTTGCCTCATGGTACCTGGGGTTCAAAGAGGGGCAATAGCATTTGCCCAGTCACTCCTGCCACACTGGTTCTATATTTCAAAATGACACTAGCTAATCTGAGATCATACTTCAAAAGGGTGCTGGATTCAGATTATCTGTCACTATTTTCAAACATGGAACCGGTGGGGCAGGAATGAATGGGGATAGTTCCTGACTTTCTGAACCTTGGACATTGTGGGTAAGCTGGGGAGGGGGGGGGGGTGGCATCTGGAGGCAGAAAACTTGGGAGATCTTGTTTTTAGATCAGGCAGCTTAGAATTTTTTTATAATGCAAATTATTTGTATTTGCAATTTTTACAAATGCACCGAAATGTTTGTACATTGTAGGAAATATCATATCATATCCAGAAAATCATTTTTAAAAAAACAGATGAGAAAAAGACTTAAAGGTAGTATTTCCTAGGGATGTGCAGACCAAAACATTTGTTTTGGTCCGTTCATTCATTTTGTTGGAACCAATATTCGTTTCATTAGTTTCAAAATGAATTTATTTGTTTCATTTGTTTTCCATTAAAACATATGGGAAAATTATTATAGTCTATATTAGGTTCTAGAATAGTGAGTTTTATATCAATTGCAATGAATCTTGGGAGAAGAAATCATCAAAAAGAGGAAAGAGTCACACGGTACTTTAGAAAATGCAAAGTGATATAAAAAAAGTGGCATAAAGTAGCCTAAGGCTCAGCATAGGGTACAAGCTTACGGGATTGGCAGAAGTTCTCTAAAGCAAAGTAAGTGAAGCAAAAAAGCAGAAAAAGGAGGAAGAACACTTCAAGGTTTAGAAAGAGGACGGCTGCCCAACAATATTGTCATGAACAGTTGATGGCAGCACGAGAGGCAAAGCGGCATCAAAACTCTAAGGTAACATAAAGGTGGAATGAAGCAGAAAATGTGGCAGAAAAAATCCCAAAATACAGATAAAGGGACTCAGAATCAGAAAGAGTGGTATCAAGATAAAGAATTCAAAAGCATGGGAGAGGTGCACAGTAGCACCCCAGATTGGCAAGAAGACCTCAAAGTGTAAGAGCTGGAGTATGCCGGGAAGATATCAGCCAGAAAGAAGTTAAGAATGTAAAGGTATAAAATCTGCACATGGCAGCAATGCTGAGCGGCACAAGGATCTGGAGGTGTAGGATGAGGGGCATAGCATTAAGGCAGAGTGGTATGGGAGATAACAGTCGTTTCATTGGAGCACGCAGACAACCATAGAGAGGGCGGTTGACTCTTCCTAACAAAGTATGGCTGCACCTGGACGATCCACCAGTCCAGTAGGATATGTTTGTATCAAGGAATAAGCCAAATATGTCATAGCTAGGTAGTAGGTAGGTACCCAAATGCACAGTACGGAGGAACTGTTAGTGGGCCATTAAATCAGTTATAGTTCAAAAAGCAGTGCCTCAAGTGTTCAAAAGAATGGATAGCCATGGCAAGAGCAAGAAATGGGAAGAAGGTGAATACTATAGAAGTAAAATGGTCTTAAAGTCCTAAGGCGTAATTCAGTAAGTTTCTAAGGCAATCTATGGCTAGGGCCTCAGTGGTAATGATTAGAACATGCCATGTTCTAACCCTAACCACTGAGAGGCCTCAGTGGTTAGGGTTAGAAAATGGCATGCCATAGATGTTACAGGCCTCATTGTTAATGTTTGGAACATGGCATGTCGTAACTGTAAGTGTCAGGCTTCAGTGGTAATGATTGGAAGATGGCATGCTATAGCTGTAAGTGAGCCTTCATTGTTAATGGTTGCAACATGGCATGCCGTAGGTGATGTAAGTTATGACTCATTGGTAATGTTTGGAACATAGCATGCTGTAGTTGTAAGTGACAGGCCTCATTGGTTATCTTTGGAAAATGGCATGCCATAGCTCTTATGACAGGCCTCATTGGTAATGGTTAGGACACTGCATGCTGTAGCTGTAAGTGAGAGGCTGCATTGGAAATGGTTGGAACATGACATGCCACATCTGTGACAGGCCTCAGTGTTAATGATTGGAATATGACACGCTATAGCTTTAAATGACAGGCCTCATTGGTAATAGTTGGAACATGGCATGCAGAGGCTGCTATAAGTGACAGGCCTCATTGGTAATGGTTGGAACATAGCATGTCTTAGTTGTAAGTGACAGGCCTCATTGGTAATGTTTGGAACATGGCATGCAATAGCTGCTGTAAGTGACAGGCCTCATTGGTAATGGTTGGAACATAGCATGCTGTAGCTGTAAGTGACAGGCCTCAGTGTTAATGGTTGGAACTAGAGATGTGCATTCATTTTAATTGAAATAGATAATGACAACGAAATTGTCTATTTCGACTTTTTTTGGAAGCACCACTTGTTATGCCCGGTCGCAGACAGCTGCAACCACGCTTACATACATCCTACACCGTTTTCCATCCCTCCCCAGGTATGCTTGTGGCACAGGCCAATCTTTACTGCCACCTTCCCCATGGCTCCTTGTGGCGGCCGAGACGCTGCCGCCATCTACGTCATCTCCGGGCCTTCCTAGGCGCATGCACATGCCACTGGGCCCTCCTTTGAAGCCTTTTCGGCGGGAACCTCGGGGGCATCCCTGTTTGATGATGTCATCGGCTAGCTGAGGGCGAAGGTGGAGCCACATTGGTAATGGTTGGAACATGGCATGTCGTAGCTGTAAGTGACAGGCCTCATTGGTAATGGTTGAACATGGCATGCTATATCTGAAAGTGAAAGGCCTCAGTTTTAATAGCTGGAATATAGCTTGCCATATCTGACAGTGAGAGGCCTCAGAGTTAAAGGTTGGAACATGGCATGCCGTAGATGCTATAGTGACAGGCTTCATTTGTAATGGTTGATTCGGCATGCTGCAGCTGATGTAAGTTATATGATTCATTGATAATGTTTGGAATATGACATGCTGTAGCTGTAAGTGATAGACCTCATTGGTTATCACTGGAAAATGGCATGCTGTAGCTGGTAGGGATGTGCAGAAGGAAAAAATGTGTTTCAATTCTTTTTTTCGTTTCTCCGGGACCCAAATTCGTTGCATTAGTTTCATAGGGGAAAAACCAATTTGTAGATTTGTTTTATTCGTTTTTCATTTCCCCATTACAGTCAATGGGGGAAGTATTTGCAGCCTACTTTTGGCTGCAGAATTGGGGTTTTCTTACCACTTCAAATGAAACTTCTGGGGAGCAATCATCAGAATGAGAAAAGAGCTCCAAGGTACATAGACAGTGACAAAGTGGCACCAAAGTGGCATGAATAGCCTAAGGCACTGTAAAGGGGCAAAGGGGTACTAGGAGTGGCAAGAGTGCTTTAACAGAGGTGCAAAGCAGCAGCGAGAGTGTCAAAAACACACAACAGCTTCAAAAGAGAGCACCGATAACAGTTGCATGAAACCTCGAAGGCAGCATGACAGGCAAAGTGGCAAGACAAGTGGAATCAACATCCTACAGCACAATGAAGGGGGAACATAGCAAGCAGAAAGAGTGTCAGAAAAAACCACAAGGCGCTGATAAAGGGACAAAGCAGCAGAAAGACTAGCACAAACACACTGAGGAACCATGATAGTGGCAAGAACACCACAAGGAGTGAGTTGTTTGGTGTATGGTAGCAAGGCAGAGTGGCAGAAAGTTAATAGGGGCAAGACAGGCTGGCAGAGCAGAGGTAGTCTGGTCCCTGTTGTTTTGATAGGGGCAAGACAGACTGGCCCCAGGGAAAGTTCCCTTTCTTTTGTGCACGAAAGGGCTCCCTAGAATGGGTTTGCCCCCTAGCGTGGGGTGTTTCCATTGGCATCTAGTGAACTCTCGCTGGTCTTTTAAAATCTGGTGGACGTAGCAGATATACAAACAAGAATTCTGAAGGCCGAAGCGGAGGAGATTTCCATGTGAACAGCAGTTCAACATGGGTCAGTGGGTGTTAAGAGATAGGCTGGCTACACCTGGGGAGAGTTCCCTTTCCTTTGCGCAGGAAAGGGCTCCCTAGAATGGGTTGGCCCCTAGAGTGGGGCACGAGCCTTCAAAGCATGGCGAGTCAATGTGGAGGAGGTTTCCATGTGAACAGCGGTTCAACATGAGTCAGCGGGCGTTAAGAGATAGGCTGGCTACACCTGGGGAGAATTCCCTTTCCTTTACGCAGGAAAGGGCTCCCTAGAATGTGTCAGCCCCTAGAGTGGGACACGAGCCTCGGAAAGTGTTGCGACGTGTAGAAGGTTTCCATGTGAACAGCGATTCTGGTTCAACATGGGTCAACGGGTACTAACAGATAGGCTGGCTACACCTGGGGAGAGTTCCCTTTCCTTTGCACAGAAAAGAGCTCCCTGGACTGGGTTGGCCCCGAAAGTGTGGTGGTTCCGTTGGCATCTAGTGAATACCCAGAAGCTATTAACTGTACTTATGCACTTCAGCTGATGACAAAGGAACTTGAAGAGTTCTCAGAAATAAGAAAACTGCTACTCAAGTCCAAATCTACAATGTTAACCTATTGCAGTGCCTCTGTAAACTATGGGAACACAGAGGATGAACTAGAGTACAACTACCACCAGTTTTCTATAGTACTAGAAACATTAATATTGGCACCTAAGAAAGATTTAGGGAAAATGGCCCATATTATGAAGATCATGAAACCTATTTTGCATATGAAATATCCAAGCTCCAAGCTGGACAGACAGGCACAGCGTTGGAGGTCAAGCCCTTGTAGGGACGTACAACCTGGACAGTGGACAGGTGGCACTGCGTTTCAGGTTAGGCCCTTGTAGGGACATAAGGCCTGGACGGACAGGCACAGCGTTTGAGGTCAGGCCCTTGTAGGGATGTATGGCCTGGACAGTGGAAAGACTGGCACTGCATTTCAGGTCAGGCCCTTGTAGGGACGTAAGACCTGGATGGACAGGCACAGCATTTGAGGTCAGGCCCTTGTAGGGACGTAAATCCTGGATGGATAGGCACAGTGTTTGAGGTAAGGCCCTTGTAGGGACGTTCAGCCTGGACAGTAGACAGACTAGCACAGTGTTTCAGGTCAGGCCCTTGTAGGGACGTAAGCCCTGGATGGACAGGCACAGTATTTCAGATCAAGCGCTTGTAGGGATGTAAGGGCTGGACGGACAGGCACAGCGTTTGAGATCAAGCCCTTGTAGAGACGTAAGGTCTGGATGGAAGGGCACAGCGTTTGAGGTCAGGCCTTTGTAGGGACATACGGCCTGGACAGTGGACAGACTGGCATGCATTTCAGGTCAGTCCCTTGTAGGGACATAAGGCCTGGATGGACAGGCACAGCGTTTCAGATCAAGCGCTTGTAGGGACGTAAGGGCTGGACGGACAGGCACAGCATTTGAGGTCAAGCACTTGTATTGATGTAAGGGCTGGATGGGCAGGCATAGCATTTGAGTTCAGGCCCTTGTAGTGATGTAAGGACTGGACAGGCAGGAATAGTGTTTGAGGTCAGCTGTTGTAGTGACGTAAGGGCTAGACAGACAGCGACAGCATTTGAGGTCAGGCCCTTGTAGTGATGTAAGGGCTGGACAGTGGACAAACAGGCACAGCGGTTGAGGTCATGTACATGTGCTGATATTATCTGTAGTATAGAGGCAGTTGGAGCTGCTGCAAGGCTTTAATTTGCTTTTATTCATCTTGCCATTCACAGGGAAAATTTGGAAACCCAAGCAAAGGCATGTTTATTTTCAAAAACACTAGTATTTCCATCAACTCTGTTGCCAGCCTTGAGCAATGAGGGCTTATGATATCCCCTGCATTGAAAATACACGTTCACTAGGCACACTGGTTGGTGGACAAAACAGATATCGCTGAGCCACTTTGGCTAGGTGTGGCCAGACAGTGAACTTGTGTGCCCAATATGCCAGTGGATCTGTCTGCATGTCCTCTATGGGTTCTGTCAGATACCGTGTCACTGACATTTGTGTTGGTGTCTCCTTTGCTTGGGTGGGCTGAGAGCCCTTCTTGCCAGCTGCTTTTGCTCTAGCCCTTTCCAGAACAGATGCTTGTTTATGGGTAACATGGCTTTGGTGTACTGAAGTTGAGCAGGAAGAACTAGCTGTCACTGACAGAGTGCTGCTCCTGCTTGGGCTAGCATTATTCTCTGAAGTGCTCGCTGTTTCCTCCTCTGCTTCATGCCTAATCTGTCTCTGCCTATGGCACTCCTGTTCACAGACTTTTACTAAACAGCAGGTCCTTCACAAATATGAGACAATTGTACTGTAGGGTGGGTTTCCCTTTCACACGGGGATCACAGACTGTGGCGAGCATGTATTTGTGGTCTTTTGTTAAAGGTCTTAATCTCTCTTGAACCTGCTTCTTCAAAAAGTCCAGACAATGCAGCATCTCTGTTGTCATTCCCTCTTCCTGTTTAAAGCCCTCCAAATTTTCCTCCAGAAAATTAACTATAGGGATGATGTCAGCCAAGGTGGCACTTCTGGAGTTCAGCTCCTCCGTGGCATCCTTAAAGGGCTGTAAGATTGTTAACAGCTGACTCATGACTAACCAATCATGTTGCCCTATGCACACCTATCTTGATTTCCAGAGAAAGATCATGAAGGGGTGTCTGCTGCTCCACTAACCTCTGCAGCATCATATCGGTGGAATTCCACCAGGTACCAATATCTTGAATGAGACGCTTGTGAGGCATCTCCAAATCAGTCTGCTTTTGTTGGATTACCTGCCCCGCCTTCACACTTCTGTGGACATGCATTGCTATATTCCTGCACTTGTGTATTAACATATGCAGGTATTCATTCTCTTGGTGATTGGACTCCAACCCCAGAGCTGACCACTACCAGGTGCAGAGTGTGTGCAAAACATCGGATGTTCTGAAAGAGCCCGTCGCATATTGCCTTTACCATATTTGCACCATTGTCTGTGACAAAGAACCCTGCCTGAAGATTCCTATATTGCTGGTGTAGCTGTCAGCCCGCCAGCATCTGTCTGATGCATGCTAGAATATTGGCTGAGGTATGGGTCTCGTCCGTCAGGTGGGTGTGCAGTAAATCCCACCTCCAACCTGATACTTGTTCACTAATAGAGCTGCTGCCTGCCCCTGCCTCAGCCAGGTCTTACCAGTGTGCTCTCAGGGAGAGGTAAGAGTGTGCAGCATTCATGGTGGTCCAGCCATTGCAGGTGAAATGCACACTCCCCTGTGCATTAGCTAGCAGTGCTTGGATGCAACTGCGACACTGGTTGTACAGGCTGGGGATGACCTTTCTGCTAAATGTGGTTATGGAAGGGACTTTGTAATTTGGAACTAAGACCTTTATCAAATGCTTGAAACCCATATTTTCCACTACCTGTAAGGGCTGGTCATCAAGGGCAATCATTTTCCTGATGCTCCTGGTTACAACTTTTGAGGCTGCCTGCCTCCTTCCCCGGGATAGCATTACCGAACACCACCCATTTCCTCCATGATGGTTATCACTTCTGACACACTGCAGGGGGCTGCTGGCCTGCCACCTGACTGCTAGAAGGGGCTGAGGGTGAGGGATGACTCTGCTCCTTTTCAACCACTTTACACTGCCTGGAAAAAGGGTCCCCTGACTGGTACTTCCACCATCCCCAGATGGCAGTACTGTTGGGTCCCATTTGCTTGCCTTTGCTAATAGCCCTGGCATAGTAATTACACTGAGCAAAACACGGGTCCTCCATCACTTTAAAGTGGCAGATTTCTTTTGAGATCCATTCTCTATAGCCTTTGAGGTGGATGCTGGCACTGGAGTTGAAGTAGTGGGTGCACTCTGAAAAGCAAATCCAGGGGCATCAGGCACACTTTGTGCCTGCGCTGACTGCTCTTCCTCCACCTCATCATCAGTTTCATTTCCCCTGCTGCACTAAAGTGGAGGCTAAGACAGAACTAACTAATCCTCCAAAACCTTCTTCAGCTATTACTTCTTCCATTTCTGATGATGAGAATCCCACACAAGATGATTCTTCATTGGAATCAGAAGCAAACATTGCCTGCGCTACATTTTCAACTCTAAGTCAAGTCTGCTGTCACACTGCTGCTTTTGGATCTCGCCCTTGTCATGCATGACATAGCTCCCCCTTCCCTCACCTCCAAAACTACAGGGTCAGAAACAGGTGGTGGCGGTGCATCATCTTTAAATTTCAGTTTTGTCCAGATGGTACTGCCTGCCCCTCCAGAGATTTTAGATTGGAACAGCGCCCTTTTAAACTTTAATGGGGACTGGTATTGCCTTTTGAAGTGCGTCCTCTGCTAGTCCCCATCACTCGACCACATCTACCTTTACCTGACATCATGTATTTAATATCACTGCCTACTGCCTAATAGGGATTTCAATTAAAATAATTATTTATTTATTGGTGAATGAACACCTCTGTCACAATATATGTGAGTCTGGCAAACTGCCCACAGGCGCACGGTGCAGTGCCTTGATGTACACTACAATTGAGACCACTGTATGTGCATGCACCAAACTTGTAACTACAAAAGAGGCCTACTGGGGATTTGGCTTAAAAGAGCACTGCTGTCCCAATATATGTGAGTTTGCAAAACTGCCAACAGACGCAGTGCAGTGCCTTGATGTACACTACAACTGAGACTGCTCTCAGTGCACAAAAAAATGAAACAGCAGAGAAAAGACTTTACTGGAAGCCTGACCAAGCATAATTCCTAGTGATGCTGCTTCTTGTTTGAAAATATCAACTCACACTATCTCCCAACCACACCACCCAAACCCTGCCTGTGCCTGCACCAACCTACCCCATGGGGTAAGATCAGCAGCAAAATGCCACTGCTGGCAGTTTGTCTCAGTGGGAGAGACAGACAGTCACAAGAGTGGGAGCAGAGAGGAGGCTTGCAACTACAGACCAGTTAGCCTCACCTCGGTGGTGGGAAAAGTAATGGAGTCGCTGCTGAAAGAAAGAATAGTGAACTATCTACAGTCGGGAGTATTGCTGGACCAGAGGCAGCATGGATTCAACAGGGGAAGATCCTGTCAGCCAAATCTGATTAATGTTTTGACTGGGTGACTAGGGAATTGGATATAGGAAGAGCACTCGATGTCATCTACTTGGATTTCAGCAAAGCTTTTGATACGGTCCCGCACAGGAGGCTGGTGAGTAAAATGAGAAGCTTAGGAGTGAGTGCCGAGGTAGTGGCCTGGATTGCAAACTGGTTGACAGACAGAAGCCAATGTGTGTTGGTAAATGGAACTTACTCTGAAGAGAGAGCGGTGTTAAGCGGAGTGCCACAAGGATCAGTGTTGAGACCGGTCCTGTTCAATATCTATGTGAGCGACATAGCGGATGAGATAGAAGGTAAGGTTTGTCTTTTTGCGGATGACACTAAGATATGCAATAGAATGGACATGCCAGAAGGAGTGGAGAGAATGAGATGGGATTTAAGGAAGCTGGAAGAGTGGTCAAATATATGGCAGCTGAGATTCAATGCCAAGAAGTGCAGAGTCATGCATATGGGGTGCAGAAATCCGAAAGAACTGTATTCGATGGGGGGTGAAGGGCTGATGTGCACAGAGCAGGAGAGAGACCTTGGGGTGATAGTGTCAAACGATCTGAAGTCAGGGAAACAATGTGACAAGGCGATAGCTAAAGCCAGAAGAATGCTGGGCTGCATAGAGAGATAAATAGAAGAATGAAAAGATGGATCGGTAAAAATGGACTTTTATTGGAACTTGCCCGACTCTGGCCGAGTTTCGCTCTGCCGAGCTGCCTCAGGGGCTGTGGCACATAAATATAAACAATTAAAAATGCACACAAACATAAATATTTGTATAAACATATGACATGATATAAAACATATTCAAAAAAATATATATTAAACGAATACATTAAATAGTAAAAACACTTCAACACGGAGACAGTGCTTGTTTTGTGTGCATAAGATAATGATGTTACATAAAAAGTTACGTGTTTGAAAGTACAGATACTGTGGCTGAAACATCAATTAAAAGTGGAAACAAATCTTACAAAAAACATGGTCTATAGTGATTGTTGCATTGCCCAATGCACTTCACCAAACAGCATATGGCTGATACATGCAAAATTTGTAACAAACAATAAAATATTATTAATTGAAATATATTATTGAGGAGGTCAATGTGTCTAATTATTAAGAAATGAAAAAATATAAATGATATGTAAAGATAGCAAACTAAATTTTGTACCTTGTTGAGCCAGAAACTTGGCTCTATATACTTTTGCTGATTTCCTAGGATGAAGGAGTATGAGTGAACACACCGAATCCGGGCTTGTCACTTGTGATTCATCAATCACTTGTGTGAACAGTATTGATGCAATTCTTATGGAACAAAAAAATTCTCAATTATCTTAGTTATCAAGAAGGTAAAAAATGGACACATGCATTAGTCAGACTACAAATCTGAATGACTTCATTCTGAAATTGATACTGAAATCTTGTATCATTATTATCAAGCTGCTATATGTCTTTCAACTGATCACAAATTGATAGGGAGTTAACGGTAAAAAAGATGATGTCGAAAATAAATGAATGGTGAACCTTACTGCATGTGAATGCAAACCATAATTTTTAATTTTTAATTTTTACAGTGTGTTAAATCTTGATCCGGTAGGTACCAGGAACAAATCAAAAATGAAATTAAAAGCAATACAATAATAAACTTCGCTACAAAATGAACAAATGGATAAAAACAGCTTCGATACAATAGTGCTCCCTAGAAAGCTAAAATACACTTCGATACAATGCCAACAATACTTCTTATCAACAGTATATAGAAAATTTAAATTTAAAACGAGTGATATGCGGGAAGACGTGTGCCAAAGCAATGTAATAATAAAAAAATGATGCGCTGAACAATAATTAAATTCCTAATATATAAAGTGCATAAGTGGATAAAAGCAGCTTCGATACAAAAGTGCTCCCTAGAAAGCTAAAATACACTTCAATACAATGCCAACAATACTTCTTATCAACAGTATATAGAAAATTTAAATTTAAAACGAGTGATATGCGGGAAGACGTGTGCCAAAGCAATGTAATAATAAAAATGATGCGCTGAACAATAATTAAATTCCTAATATATAAAAGTGCATAAGTCAAATAGCATATTGTGGCTATCCGCAAATATGTATCCATCGGAAGCTGTGTCACAATGAATACCGAACAAAAATGATGGAATCACTAATTGTGGATAATATCCAAGCGCAAGAAACTATGTCATATTAAGTATGCACTTAAGCAGACTAAATATATAAGAGTGAAATCACTAGCTATTAAAACTAACTAATATTTTACCTTTGTTGAACTTGCACCGGTCACATACTGCTCTGACAAACACTGCAAGAACCAGTTAGTACCTGTATTGGACCTTTATTTTTCCCGCTTCTCACTCGAAATCACGCGAGAATAGACACATGTGTGGACAGATTGGCTCATAGGGAATGAGAGACATGAATAAAACCCTTCATAACGACTCTGGTGTGTAAAAAAAGTGAATTAATCAATACTGATCTAATCTGTGCAGTGATGCAAAAATGGTGACAAGAGGAGAAAATGTAATAAACAAATGTCTGCGGTTGACTCATATTCCTTCATTTGTGCAACTGCTGGAAAACGGATGTACGGTCAAGAGGTAAACACAAATATTTTAAAAACTTTAAAACACTGCATCTTTAAAAAAAGTAAATTAGTGTGAACATGTATAAAATCAAACATTCTTAAAAGATGCATCATTATTTGGAAAATCAAGTTAAAAATATATGAATTAAAATTTAAAGGGAAGATAAGGGGGGGGGGAGGGGGGGGGAAAAGGAAGGGGGAAAGGGAAAGGGGGGGGGGAAGAGGGAAGGGAAATTGGAAGGGAAAAAGGGGAGGGGGGGAAAGGGGATAAGAAGGGCAAAGGGAGGGGGAAACAGAAGGGGAAGCACAACAAAAAATGCATGTGGACCTGAATATAATATTCCAAAATTAGAAAACCAAAAAATCAACAAAAACATATAGATAGATTATATATGCCATATATTGATTGCAAGAGAGGATTATGATCCATGTAAAATAAAGGTTTATAGGTATGCACTGAGATCTGTTTCACCATTGAGACCCATGGGAGAAAGGGTCTTAAAATCAAAAATAAATTGTTGTTCTAATCTTAGTAACAAATTGTCAAAGTCACCCCCCCCTCCAATTCCTTAGCGGCTGTTTGATGACACAGAATCTGAAGTCTGTGAAACTGTGGCCCATCTCTATCGCATGTGCGACCAATGGTTTACCCTCGCATTTTCTATTGATAGCACTCTTATGCTCTATGATTCTACTGCTGAACTGTCTTCTAGTTTTCCCTACGTATATTTTCTCACATGGACACTTTGCTATATAAATCACACCTACGCTTTTGCAATTAGTACAACTGCCGAGCTTGAAAATTCTACCAGTGTTAGGAATGAGTATAGATCGTGTTTTAAGATTAACTGGACATACGCTGCACTTCCCACAGGGTCCATGTCCTGTCTGATCGTTGCTAATGTTTTTAATGGATGGTAAAGCTGAAAGAGAAATGTATTCTTTTATGTTTTTATCGCGTTTATTCGCAATCATGACTTCTTTTCCTTTAAATTGTGGGAGAGACTGTACAATGTACCAATGTTTCTTAATGATTTTAATAATGTCATGTGAAAGTCCTGTGAAGGTAAGGGGGCAAATAATCTTCTCATTCTTAGTAACTTTCTTTTTTGGTTGCAACAAACCAGAGCGTTCCTGTGTTGCAGCCCTTGTTGGCATTGTATTGAAGTGTATTTTAGCTTTCTAGGGAGCACTTTTGTATCGAAGCTGCTTTTATCCACTTATGCACTTTATATATTAGGAATTTAATTATTGTTCAGCGCATCATTTTTTTATTATTACATTGCTTTGGCACACGTCTTCCCGCATATCACTCGTTTTAAATTTAAATTTTCTATATACTGTTGATAAGAAGTATTGTTGGCATTGTATCGAAGTGTATTTTAGCTTTCTAGGGAGCACTATTGTATCGAAGCTGTTTTTATCCATTTGTTCATTTTGTAGCGAAGTTTATTATTGTATTGCTTTTAATTTCATTTTTGATTTGTTCCTGGTACCTACCGGATCAAGATTTAACACACTGTAAAAATTAAAAATTAAAAATTATGGTTTGCATTCACATGCAGTAAGGTTCACCATTCATTTATTTTTCGACATCATCTTTTTTACCGTTAACTCCCTATCAATTTGTGATCAGTTGAAAGACATATAGCAGCTTGATAATAATGATACAAGATTTCAGTATCAATTTCAGAATGAAGTCATTCAGATTTGTAGTCTGACTAATGCATGTGTCCATTTTTTACCTTCTTGATAACTAAGATAATTGAGAATTTTTTGTTCCATAAGAATTGCATCAATACTGTTCACACAAGTGATTGATGAATCACAAGTGACAAGCCCGGATTCGGTGTGTTCACTCATACTCCTTCATCCTAGGAAATCAGCAAAAGTATATAGAGCCAAGTTTCTGGCTCAACAAGGTACAAAATTTAGTTTGCTATCTTTACATATCATTTATATTTTTTCATTTCTTAATAATTAGACACATTGACCTCCTCAATAATATATTTCAATTAATAATATTTTATTGTTTGTTACAAATTTTGCATGTATCAGCCATATGCTGTTTGGTGAAGTGCATTGGGCAATGCAACAATCACTATAGACCATGTTTTTTGTAAGATTTGTTTCCACTTTTAATTGATGTTTCAGCCACAGTATCTGTACTTTCAAACACGTAACTTTTTATGTAACATCATTATCTTATGCACACAAAACAAGCACTGTCTCCGTGTTGAAGTGTTTTTACTATTTAATGTATTCGTTTAATATATATTTTTTTGAATATGTTTTATATCATGTCATATGTTTATACAAATATTTATGTTTGTGTGCATTTTTAATTGTTTATATTTATGTGCCACAGCCCCTGAGGCAGCTCGGCAGAGCGAAACTCGGCCAGAGTCGGGCAAGTTCCAATAAAAGTCCATTTTTACCGATCCATCTTTTCATTCTTCTGTTGTTCGCCACATTGGATCGGTTACCGGTTTGCTTCCTTAGAGAGATAAATATCCAGTAAGAAAAGGGAAGTGATTATCCCCTTGTACAGGTCCTTGGTGAGGCCTCACCTGGAGTACTGTGCTCAGTTCTGGAGACCGTATCTCCGAAGGGACAGACAGGATGGTGGCGGTCCAGAGAAGGGCAACCAAAAAGGTGGAGGGTCTTCATCGAATGACTTATGAGGAGAGAGATTGAAGAATCTAAATATGTACACCCTGGAGGAAAGAAGGAACAGAGGTGATATGATAATAAGTCCTTTTGGACTTATTATCATCGTTTATTTAATTGCATTGTTTTAGTATCTATTTATTTATTTAAAACCTTTTCTATACCGTAATTAAGTTAGGTACCATCATAACGGTTTACAATAAGGCACAAATAATAATATTGGAAACTATAATAAATCTATCATTAATTAGGTGCCAAGACTTTACGGTAACATAGCTCATTTTTAATTACTCATAATTGGAAGTGTTATATCATAATATATCATGTCCATTCTGTATTATAACAGATTTTAAAATTCTAAAATCAAGAGTAAACATGTTTAAAATAAAAATAGAATATATATACCCGTGTAGATTGTGGTAGCATGCTAGAAATGTACATACTATCTGATCTTCTTAAAGGTGTTTTCCACCCTTGCTTCCTTATTTGATATGTCTCTCTGGATTTGATATTGTTTAAGAGTCATCCCAATCATCACGTGGCTCACTCTTTTTCAGTTGTTAATAGTTACCTTGTTTTTTATCCCTTGCTCTCAGTTCCATGATACCCTGTTCTATGTAATGCTCCTTGCAACTTTTGTGTTTTTCTCTGTAAACCGATATGATATGTAATTTTCACGTCAATGTCGGTATATAAAAGTCCAAAATAAATAAACAAACAAACAAACGATACAGACTTTCAGATACTTGAAAGGTTTTAATGATCCAAAGACAACGACAAACCTTTTCCGTTGGAAAACAATCAGCAGAACCAGGGGTCACGATTTGAAGCTCCAAGGAGGAAGACTCAGAACCAATGTCAGGAAGTATTTCTTCACGGAGAGAGTGGTGGATGCCTGGAACACCCTTCCAGAGGAAGTGGTGAAGACCAAAACTGTGAAGGACTTCAAAGGGCATGGGATAAACACTGTGGATCCATAAAGTCTAGAGGATGTGAATGAAGAGAGGGTGGCTTGCGGAAAAGACAGCTAATACCTGGAGATAATACCCTTATTCAATAGACATATACACGGTTAATGCGACTCAGACAGTGCTCTATGCTTCAATGACAAGAGGAAATGTGGATAAAAGGATTTGCATTCACAAAAAAGCAGGGAGTAGCTTGCTTGTTACTGCGGATACTACCCCAAACCAAACAAGCCTGATACTTCACTTTCAATGCATATCCAGTGTAGCGCTCTGCTTCAACGGCAGGGGGGATGAAGAAAAGATGATTTTATATTCAGACAACAACCAACAAGGACTGAATTACACAGTCTGAATAAACAAGTAAGCATGGGTGTAGCTTGCTTGTTATGGCGGTTACTACCTTGAATCAATTAAGCCTGATATTTCACTTTCAATACATATCCAGAGTAGCTGTCTGCTTCACTGATAGGGGGGGGGAATAAAGAAGAGGATTTATATTCAGATAACAACCAACAAGGACTGAATTGCACAGGCTGGGTAAACAAATAAGCATGGGAGTAGCTTGCTTAATAAAGCAGTTACTACCCCTAACCAATTAAGCCAGATACTTCACTTAGAAGCAGTTCAAGCACTGCTCTCTACATTAATGGCGGGGGTGGAAGGAAAATAGAACCAAAAGGTTACATTAATGAAGGGGGTGGATGGGAAATAGAACCAAAAGGTTACTAAATGCCAAGAGTAACAGATAAGTATGAGAGAGAGAGAGAGAGAAAAGTGTGAAAGCTTGCTGGGCAGACTGGATGGGCCATTTGGTCTTCTTCTGCCGTCATTTCTATTTTTCTATATCTGAGTTCAATTTAAAAAAAAAGTGCAGTCAAAAAAAGCCTGGCTGGCACAGCAGTAAAAACAAACAAATATCTTTTTCAATGGAAAATTCTAACAAAGTAGCTAGCAATTGAATATATCTCCCACCTACACCACCCAAACCCTGCCTGCAACCTACCCCAGGGGGATAAGATCAGCAGCAAAATGCCACTGCTGACAGCTTGTCTCAGTGGGAGAGACAATCTGAGTTCAATTTAAAAAAGTGCTGTCAAAAAAAGGCTGGCTGGCTGGCACTGCAGCAAAAACGAACAAATATCTTTTTCAATGGAAAATTCTATCAAAGTAGCTAGCAATTGAATACAGATTTGAGACACTCAGACTAGCTCTGAGAAAAGCCACCTCCCCGGACAACCCCCGCAAAGAAAGTGTGTGCTACGTCGCATGCTTAAGGAATAAATAGTACAGTATCATCAGGAACAGCATCACAGAGCACTGAGTGAGAGTGGTGACTGGCTGCATTAGAAAAATGCTTAGCTCTGATCGGTTGCATTCTCATCTCCTTGCCAGCCTGTCTGACCCACTCTATGACAGGGCTGTGAGGTCATGACTCACAGGAAAGGGCTGGTTTTTCTTATGGATACTCCTACATGGCCTTCTCCTATTTCAAATGGCCGCTAAGAAATCACTGCGAACCAAAAGAATGAAACTAATATGATATGTTTTATTCATGGGGGATCGCCATGCATTTCGCATACCCACGAATCAAACGAACAGGGGCTTATGCGTTGCGGATTGCACATTCGATGAAAATGAATGCACATACCTAGCAGCTGCTGTATGTTGTATGAGCCGTCCGCAGCTGGTCCGCGGCCGGGCCCACTTACCCCGTTTCCCTGCTCTAGCGCCTGGTTCTGCCTCTCTTGCAGCCGTGGGCATGTGCCTCCATGTCTGGGCCACTCCCCATGCTCCCAGATCCTCTGTGGATATCCTAGCTCCACGATGGGCCTCCTCATGTGGTCCGCGGGGAGACGTCACCGTCTCGCACCATGCCCCTCCCTAGGCACGTGTGCATGCAAATCGGTTCTGCTTCTAAAGGGGCCGTGGCGGGAAACCATCACATGGCCCCGGATGATGATGTCACTGGGTCCTGGTAAGGCTGGGCCCAGCCAGTGCTTCCTTGCCTTGGCAACATGTCTCCACGCTTGTCATGTGCTTAGTTGCTTGTTCCTGCGTTTCCTCCGTGTTCCTGATTCCTGGTTTGTTCCTGTTTCATCTGTGTGCCTGTTCCTGATCCTGGTACCCTGCTTATTTACCACTGTGTGCCTGGTACCTGATCCTGGTACCCTGCTTATTTACCACTGACTGATACCTGGCTTGACCTCTGCTTTGTCTAACCATGCTACTGATTGATACCTGGTTTGACCTCTGCTTCATCTGACTATGCTCCTGCCTGTCTCCTGGTTTGACCTTTGCCTTGCCTGACCATTCTCTATCTAACTCCTGGTTTGAACTGTGCTTGTCTTGCCACTCTTCCTTGCCTGCCACCTGCCCTGACTTCAGCCTGCTCTACAACGCAGAACCTACTCTGGACCTGGCCTCTCAGGCTTTGGCCTGCTCTTACTCAGGCGCCTTCTGTCTGTCTCCTGTTCTCATTGGCACTCGGGTCTCTGGGACTCTGCCTTGTCTGGACCGGATCACCTACTTCTACCACTGCTGCTGGCCCCTGGCTGACTCTCTCGTCATCCCTAAGAAGACCTCGGATGGAGGCCCACCTACATCCAGCTGGCTCCGGTACCCAAGGGCTCATCAAGCTGCATCGGGAGGGACTAATACAGTCCCTCCCGACGCAGCTTGATAATAAGAATAATTTAAACCACTGGAAATTCAAACAAAAATAATTTTCATCAATATACATACTGACTGTGAAAAAGGGCAATATTGTAACAAGACACTGAGACGCCTACCTTTGTTAATAGTCCATATCTAGAACCAGGGAGTGCGGGCAGTACGGACAGAAGCAAAGCTTTAAAGAAGAAATTTTGGTGCGAAAGGGCAGCACCAATCATAGCACACCAACACAGAGCACAACCACCAATGAGAGTTAAGAGATAAAATATACATTGAAAACCCCTAAATAAAGTAGTGTCATTCGATCTCATTGGTGAGACCTTCAGGAGCAAGGGTGTTATGTTTTCTACAAGATTTGTGGACTGTGTATATTCCTTGCACCACCCTTCTCGCTTGTGTTGGGTAGACCTAAATATATTTTATATAGTGTACATGCATTTGGGTATATGATATAAAATACGTGTGCATGTGCACATGTGTCCATATAGCTATGTATATGGACACGCTCTCACGTTTTAAAATTATCCTCCCTACGCATATAATGGCAGCATTAATAAGTCTTTGTGCCTTCCAGCAAATGGGTTTCATATAGCATAATAATGATATTGTCTTCAGGGCCCCCTCCACCCTTACCCTCATATCCCTTCCTGGTATCTGATTGAAAGATCTGTAACCTGGGTAGCGGACGGTATCAGCCTAGCACAACCCAGGGCCAATTCTTCTTGCATTGACAGAAGAGATACCAAGGAAGCCAGTGCTTCCAGCGTGTTTCCCCTAGAAACTTCAGAGGCTCCAGGCCCTGGTTGTGGTAGGCTGAAACAGGCTACAGATCTTTCAGCCAGAAAGTATCAGGAGGGTAAGAGGGAAAGGATAGGAGGGTGAGGGGGCCCTGAGGGCAATATTAATTTAAATATATTGCGTGAACCGGGATCAGGCAGGCAGAAGGCATGGGAGACCATCACCATCTTTGTTATTTACTAGAGATGGAGGAGGTTAGGGAGGGGTGTAGACCCTAGTTTTGTTCCTTGGGTAGGAGGGCAGCCAAATGTTAAATGTTTGTGCATACCTTCACATCACCACTTAACCACCTGTATTATTTGAAATATATTTGATATAAATTACAGTTATCTGGGAATACCTTCTGGTACACATGGAGAGTTACACTACTAACATATCTAGCTAACTCCTATTATTGTGTTAGCTGGATCATTTATCCCTCTAACTCTGTCATGCTCCAAAAGACACCCAACATGTCCTTTCTTCTCCATTTCACAGTTAGTCTGTAATGAATATTTTAGTCTTTTTATGACAAATATCTGCTTTATAATCATTGTTTCTCAGGTTGTGTATCTGCCTCCTAGGGACCAAAAACATTTAGGTGAATCAGGTCAATAGTATGCTAGATTCAATGAAGGTAATCAGCCTTTTTGGCATATAGGTTGCTTACCAAATTACATTATTGGCACATTATTTTGTGGTCAGATATTCCTATAAGTCACCTCCTACAGGTTTGGCCAAAAGGCTATATATTTACTAGTTATGATATATGATTTAGCAAAATCATATCACTTTCAAGTATCAGTTTCAACAGTTTTGTAGCAACACAAACCATGAATTGAAAAGAGTTGCTAATTATTATACTTTTGTGCATTTAAAGCAGTACATTAATATAGTGGCTCCAAAGTTGGCTATATAGAAGTAGTAGCTCATGGACATACATTGCAATAGTACAAAAATCATGGATAATAGTGTGCTATACAACTACTCATTGGAAGGGTAAATAACGTTAATTAATGTGGGGCTTTATGTGTATCATGAACTAATTTTATTCCTTGGCAACAATTTAGTACTCTGTTAAGCCAACAGAATCCACAAAGAAGTCCATATTCTCTGAACAGCTTCTTTATAATCCATAGCATGGTGTCAAGGTAGATAGAACAAGCTCTAATAATTATGAAAAATGTTTTTAAAAGTTCTTTGCTCTTTTATTTTATTTATTTATTTAAAATTTTTATATACCGGCATTCATGTTGCAAACACATCATGCCGGTTTACATATAACAGGGGTGTACAATGAACAGTTGAATAACCTATTAGTGTAGAAGGAAGCAGTTACAAATAACAAGGTAATAGAACTGGGAGAAGAGAAGAAAAGGGAGAGAATTAGGTATAGGTATTTACATTAGTAATAACATTTTTACATGTGGAGGTGGTAGATCTGGCTGAATAGAATTAATCGGTGTCCGGGAACGCTTTTTTAAATAGCCAGGTCTTAAGTCTCTTCCTGAAGGTTGGGAGGCTGGGCTCCTGTCTTAGGTCCGGTGGGATGGAGTTCCACAGAAGGGGGCCGGCTGTTGAAAAGGCCCGATCTCTCAAGGTAATGTGTCTGGTAGTTTTGGCTGGGGGCACTTGAAGAGATCCTCTGAGTGCGTCTCTTGTTGGTCTGGAGGAGTTATAAATTTGGAATGGGACCTGTAAGTCGAGTGGGGTGTGTTGATGGATGGTTTTGTATATTATGGAAAGAGATTTGTAGAGGATTCTAAAGTGAACAGGCAACCAGTGGAGATCTTTTAGGATTGGAGAAGATATGATCCCTCCTTCTGGAATTTGTCAGTAATCTTGCCGCAGCATTTTGTAACATCTGAAGGGGTTTAGTGTAGGAGGAAGGAAGGCCCAGAAGGATAGAGTTACAGTAATCGATCTTAGAAAAAATGATAGCTTGTAGAATGGTTCCGAAATCCTGAGTGTGGAAGAGTGGTCTAATTCTTTTTAGAACTTGGAGTTTGTGGAAACAGTCCTTGGTGGTTCTGTTGATGGAAGCTTTGAGGTTCATCCGGTTATCAATTAATACTCCTAGATCTCTCACCTGTGTAGTAGTTGGGATAGTTGGAGGATTAGAGATGGAAAAGTTATCTGGGGAGATGAGTAGCAGTTCTGTTTTAGAGGAGTTTAAAACTAGGTTTAGGTTAGACAGGAGATGTTTAATTTCGAAGAGACAATTTTCCCAGTGAACCAGTGTTTTTGTGTAAGATTCTTTAATGGGTATCACGATCTGGATGTCGTCGGCGTAGAGGAAATGTTTGAGGTTAAGGTTGGAGAGGAGTTGGCAGATTGGTAAAAAATAAATGTTAAAGAGTGTAGGTGACAGTGAGGAGCCCTGAGGGACTCCTATGGATGCGTCCATTCTTGAAGATTCTTTGTTCTGTATCTTAACCTTGAAGCCTCTGTTGGATAGAAAAGATTTAAACCATGAGAGTGCGGTGCCTGAGATACCTATAGAAGCCAGAATGGAAGTGAGAATGGAATGATTGACCGTATCAAAGGCAGCTGATAGGTCCAGTAGAATTAAGAGGAAGGATTGACCTTTGTCAAGGCCCATTAATATGAAGTCCGACATGGAGATGAGGAGGGATTCTGTGTTCAGTGATTTGCGAAATCCGTATTGTGATTGGAATAGGATTTTGTTTTCTTCAATGTATTCGGAGAGTTGAGTATTGACAACTTTTTCTAGAATCTTGGCTATGAATGGGAGATTGGCGATAGGACGGAAGTTGTTGGGGTCTTTAGGATCCAAATTGGGTTTCTTAAGTAGAGGTTTGATAGAGGCCAATTTGAGGTCGTCAGGATAAAGTCCTTGGGAGAGTGAGCAGTTTATGATGTCCGACAATGTTTTAGCGATGGAGTCAGGGATGGCCAGGAGCAGTTTGGTGGGGATAGTATCTAAAGGATGGGAGGAAGGTTTCATTCTTCTTATAAGAGTTTGTATCTCTAAGATAGAGATGGGTTCAAGTGTTTCCAGACCATTGTTGTTGAGGGATGACTGTTGAAGAGACTGGTAAAGAGCAGGGTCGGTGGGATTAGAAGGCAGATGAGTTAGAAGGCTGTTGACTTTGTTGTGAAAATGAAGAGCAAGTTCTTCAGCTTTGGATTGTGCTAGGTTGTTGGGAATCTCCTGTGGGTTGATTTGGGTGAGATTGGAGACATAGGCGAAGAGGGCTTTTGCGTCGAAGATTAAGTGGTGAATCTTGGATGCATAGTAGTCCCTTTTGGATTTAGAGGTAGTTGACTTGTATTGATGGAGGGTGGCTTTGTAGATGGATCGTGTATTGGTGCTTGGGGATTTGCGCCAGTCGCTCTCTTTCTGTCTTAGATTTTGTTTTAGCTTTCTTAGTTCTTCCGTGAACCATGGTTGTCTTTTGGAGGCGTTTGGGAGTGATTTTTTGGTTGTAAGCGGACATAGCTTTTCGGCTATGGAGTCTGTGATGGCTTTCCAAGAGCGGAGAGCTGTGTTCGGGTTTGAGAGATCAATGGATGGAAGTTGAGAGGCTAGGTGGGAGCTGAGGTCTTCTGTAGAGCAGGATCTTCTGTATGGGAAAGATGGTGAGGGCCCTATGGAGGAGGAGGGTTTTTTCAATGAGAATGAGGTTGAGATAAGTGAGTGATCAGACCAAGGGACCTTCTTGCTTTTGAGGCGTGAAGAATGTTTGATGCCTGGGTTAATAAAGATAAGATCCAGCGTGTGGCCTGCTTTGTGTGTGGGTTTGCTAACTATTTGTTTGAACCCCAGGGCTGAGAGGGCTGAGAGAAAGGATTCACAGCTGGATGATAGGGTAGGGTTGTCCACATGCAGATTAAAATCTCCTAGGATAATTGCTGGAGCGTCCAGTTTGATGAGGGTTGTGATTTCCTCTACTAAGGGGGAGGGGTCTGTCTCAAGGAGGCCCGGAGGGGCGTAGACGAGTAGGATTTGTAGTTGTTCCGAGGTGAAGAGACCCATTTCTAGTTTAGAGTCTGAGATGTATGGGTGCTGGATGAACCCGAGGTCTTTTTTTGATGCAAATAGGAGTCCTCCTCCTCTTTTTTTCAGTCGGGGGATGGAGAAGATGTCGTAGTTTGATGTGGGAAGTTGGTTTGTAATTGCTGTGTCCGTGGGTTTGAGCCATGTTTCCGTTATGGCACATATATCTGGTTTGGTATCAAGGAGATAGTCGTTGAGGATTATTGATTTCTTGGACAGAGATTGTGCATTGAATAATGAAAGTGAGAATACAGTGAGGCCTAAGAGTTGGGTGATGGGTGTTATCAAAATTGGGGCGAAAGATTTAAGGTTTCGGTGTAGTGCCTGTCGTTTGGGTTGTAGTATGAATGATCTGTTAGGTTTTCCTATTGCTGACAGGCTGTGTTGTAAAATAGGTATTGGGAAGGTGGGGAACATTTTAGCGTGTGGCGCTTGTGTTGTAATGGTGCTGTGCTTGTGGTGGTGATGGACCGGAGTGAGAAGGCAGTCTTTGTGAGCAGAGGCAAGTTGGAGCTGGAGTTGGAATGTAGCCCTCCGGGGCTACACGAAGGGGCACACAAAGGGGCAGGCCCCTTTGTCGTGCTCCTTCGGCGCGCGACGCTCGGCGCGCGACGCCTAGCTGGGTGGGATTTAAAGCTCTGTAGGGCGTTATCTGGTTGGCCGGCTTCCTAATTTTGGGCGGGTCTTAGGGTGTATCCCTGATTTGTTAGTGTTAACTTTTTTTTTTTTTTTAATATTTTCGTTGTGTTCGCCGGATTGGGCCTCGGCGCGCGCGGCTGGCGTTGGGGTCCCCCGGGTGGGGAGGCCGAGCACTGACCTGACCTTCCCCCGGTGGGGCTCCGGCGCCGGTCGCGCAGGTCTTCGGTCGCCGCGGAGAAGGAGGAAATGGCGCCTGCAGTCAGAATTTAAAGCCCTGCCGGGCTTTAGCTGGTTGGCTGGTTTTTTTCTTTTTAGGGCGGGCTTAAGCTTTTTTTTCCTTTTTAGTTCGCCGGATTGGGCCTCGGCGCGCACGGCTGGCGTTGGGGTCCCCCGGGTGGGGAGGCCGAGCACTGACCTGACCTTCCCCCGGTGGGGCTCCGGCGCCGGTCGCGCAGGTCTTCGGTCGCCACGGAGAAGGAGGAAATGGCGCCTGCAGTCAGAATTTAAAGCCCTGCCGGGCTTTAGCTGGTTGGCTGGTTTTTTTCTTTTTAGGGCGGGCTTAAGCTTTTTTTTCCTTTTTAGTTCGCCGGATTGGGCCTCGGCGCGCGCGGCTGGCGTTGGGGTCCCCCGGGTGGGGAGGCCGAGCACTGACCTGACCTTCCCCCGGTGGGGCTCCGGCGCCGGTCGCGCAGGTCTTCGGTCGCCACGGAGAAGGAGGAAATGGTGCCTGCAGTCAGAATTTAAAGCCCTGCCGGGCTTTAGCTGGTTTTTTTCTTTTTAGGGCGGGCTTAAGCTTTTTTTTTCCCTTTTTAGTTCGCCGGATTGGGCCTCGGCGCGCACGGCTGGCGTTGGGGTCCCCCGGGTGAGGAGGCCGAGCACTGACCTGACCTTCCCCCGGTGGGGCTCCGGCGCCGGTCGCGCAGGTCTTCGGTCGCCGCGGAGAAGGAGGAAATGGCGCCTGCAGTCAGAATTTAAAGCCCTGCCGGGCTTTAGCTGGTTTTTTTCTTTTTAGGGCGGGCTTAAGCTTTTTTTTTTCCTTTTTAGTTCGCCGGATTGGGCCTCGGCGCGCACGGCTGGCGTTGGGGTCCCCCGGGTGGGGAGGCCGAGCACTGACCTGACCTTCCCCCGGTGGGGCTCCGGCGCCGGTCGCGCAGGTCTTCGGTCGCCGCGGAGAATCTTTTTAAGAGATTACTAAGTTAGAACATTTTTTATCTACAGTACTGAACTTTAGGTTAGCCAGCTGTTGGCTAGACTGAAATACTATTTTAATGAAATCATATGTGATTCTGCATTTTCTTTCACACAAGAAAAAAAATGTAGGTTTCTTTTTATAGGGTGAAAGAAATTATAAAATATATTTTTTGTGTTACAGGACATTAACGGAAACAAAATTCACTTTGAAAACATATTCAACATGCACTTCAGGATTCATTTCTGGGCTCTGTGTGTACACACTTATTCAATACCAGTTCCTTCAAGGCAATAATGCTTTCAGGCTCAGTATTCCAATGAGCAAAAAAGGTTCAGCAGCCTAATTAAAAAATAAATCTACTTAAATGGAAGGGAAAACTTTTACTGTGACCAAAGTAATTTGTAAATGCCCTTTTGTTGATGGCTTCTAATTGGTAATGTTCATTATAAAACAAAAACACAAACACATTTTTCCTTGTGTCTATAGGGGCTGAATTAATTCATACTAATTGGTCCTATATTTCATAGGCTGATAATTGATGTGAAAATAACAAATTGCTACTAAAATTAGGGATGTGGAAATTTACGACATAGTTGAGCAAGGAAGGTATGGCCCTGTGCATGAGTATGGAGTAGAACAGGTCATGGGCTTATTCCCAAAGAGTGCAGAATATCTCTTCACTGTGTGTGAGGTCCCAACAATATCTCAGCTTCCACTGCATTATAACATTCTCATCTAGTCGTGCATCAATAACTAGTCAATATTCAAAGTGACTACCACATGACTGGTATAATGTATTACCTATTTTTGGCCAACATATCTCAAATAAAGCAATTAATTTTGTTATCAACATTACTGTTGTGCTTTTGTTCTCCTAAAATAATTTTTTTGTTCTTTTAATTTGCATAACAGCTTATTAACATATCTTTTTTTTCCTCATTACCACCAAGCAGACTACAAAACAAAATACTCAGTTTCTAAAGAAACCTAAGGTCTACTACACACAAAAAAGGACAATAGTGCTAAACCAATTAAGACTATAGCTAAATTTGTGCTAGCTTAAGTTGGCTCTCAATTTAACATTAATTTAAGGTAGACAGAACTAAAATATTTTTAACTATAATTTTAATAAGATTTTACATTGTCATGTAATATTTTATATGTTTGATTACACTTAATTATGGAACTGAATTGCTAAAGTATAATAACTTCAAACAGAACTGATATTCCAACTAATTATCTGTATATGCAAAAAGAGGAAGTTTTCTCCTGCTCAGCCTTCTTAACAAAAAGGTAGAACTTCTTTTCAGTCAGCAACTGTGCTCGAATCTTAGCAATACTTTGTAATTGCATTGCATGATCATAAGAATGAGAAATTATTCCATATTTATTTCCTCCCCTCTTTGTCTCACTAATAGAAGGCTTGATTACTCCAAGGTTTGAAAAAACATTGACAAATAAGTTTGAATTTTATAATTTAATTCTCTAAAAGATGAATTTTAAAAGCCAGGCACACCAAAATCGGGAGATGGGTCCATGCCTCTAGCACGAACACATGTCCACCTGATTTTATAAGCTGCGTGTACAAGTACCACTGCACAAATGTCTCACATTGGGGGGAAAAAGGGAGGGGAATGTAGGCAGGACATAGGCGTTATGGGGCAGGGTCAAGAGATATGTGTGCAAGTAAATAAACTAAAAGCAATAACGCATTGAATCAAACTATATGAAAACAAGGAGGTCAATATTCAAAAGCCATTTAGATGGATAACCTAACAATTATCCATCTAAATGGCATATTCAGCCCTTATCTAGCTAAATTCTAGCCGGTTAACTGGCTAGAATTTAACTGGATAAAAAAGTGGCATTTTGAGGACATTCCAGGGAGGGGCTGAGATATCTGCTAACTTAGCTGAAAATCAGGTACATCTGGTTAATTGTTATAAAATCCCTTCACTTGCGCGTCCTAAAGCTGACTTACGCAGCTGTGTTGTGCACAAACTTAAAATTAAGAGCACACATGCGCACGCCAGGGCCATTTTATAAGCCCATATACACAGATATATACGCCTGCACATCCATTTCAAAAGTTACTGTCCCAAGGTTTACAATTTTAGCAGGCAAAAGAAATCTTAACTAATAAAAGAAAATTCATTATTATACTGCACTCCTTAATCTGAGCCCAGCATGATAAAGTATGAGCTTGTGATGGCTCATCATTCCAACTAAAACTTAAAGGGGTAGATTTCAAAGGGATACGCGCGTACCCCCCGAAAACCTACCCCAACCCCCCCCCTGCGCGCGCCAAGCCTATTTTGCATAGGCTCGGCGGTGCATGCAAGCCCCGGGGCTTGCAAAAAGGGGCGGTCGGGGGCGTGGCCAGGGGGGCGCAGTTAGGGATCGGGGCGTGTCTGGGGGGCGTGTGGCGGTCCGGGGTCGTGGCTGAGTGCCCCGACACAGCGGCCTGTGTCGGGGCCTGACGCACCGGCGCGTGTAAGTTACTACTGCCCAGAGGCAGTAGTAACTTCTTCGATAAAGGTAGGGTGGGTGGGTTAGGTAGGGGAAGGGAAGGTGCGGGGGATAGAAAAAAAAGTTCCCTCCGAGGCCGTTCCAATTTCGGAGTGGCCTCGGAGGAACGGGCAGCGCTCGTAGGGCTCAGTGCACGCAAGTTGCACAAATGTGCACCCCCTTGCGCGCGCCGACCCCGGATTTTATAAGATACGCGCGGCTACGCGCATATCTTATAAAATCCAGCGTACTTTTGTTCGCGCCTGGTGTGTGAACAAAAGTACGCGCGCGTATGTTTTTAAAATCTATCTCTTTGGCGAATACGTTGCCTTTTTATATCTAAACTTCAACAAATCTTTGTATATTTAACATGAAATCCATTGAAAGTCAATAATCAGAAGTGCAATTATAAAACATAACAGAAATAGCATACAAAATGAATCAATGAAAATATTCATAATGTCCCTAATTGCTCTCTATGCAAAAAGATCAACTTTATTTCTACATAGCTTAATGGTATAGAATTGTTTTTTAAGCAAGATATAGCATTCAATCTCTGCAGCCCACTCCAACTGTTATGTTATGCAAGATTACTAATACATTATTGTTGTCTAAGTACACTTTGGGGGTAATTTTCAAGAGGTTTTACACAGGTATATTTGCTCATTTTTATGTGTGTAACTTCTTTAAAAATTCACTCCAATCAGTGCACTGCATTTCTCAGTTTTCATAATTATACTCCAATGTCTTTGTCTAATTAACAGCAGGCTTCATTAATTCTGTGGTCAATTTTTAAAGGATTTAGGCCCCTGAGTAAAGCTCCTAAATTCCCCCCCTTGGAAATTGACCGGAGGAGATCACCTAAATTTAGGAATCTTCACTAAGCACCTCGGTATTTATAAACTCTTCCACTGCCATAGCCCGCGCTTTACGGTCCATGGATAAGGAGCTGCTATTATTAACTTCCCGCAGGGATGCCCATCCAGATTCTACCAGGCAGCAAACTTTCTTGATCACTGGACTAAGGCTTTGAATGTAATGCTTTTAGCAATTAGTGAGATATCTGATTTACACATGTTTAGGAAGACGATTAAAGCTTTCTATTTTTCCCAAACATGTGAGAGCTGAGTATGTGTCTGGCCACACCATTTTAGGCCTTAATGTTCTGATTTCTATTTCAATATATGTTGTTTGTTGAACATATAGATAGGCATTATTTAATGGGACAAAGGCACCATGCATGTAGACAAGGGAAGTCTTTCCTCACCAATCTGCTACATTTTTTTTTTAAGTTGTAAACAAACATGTGGATAAAGGTGAGCTAGTTGATTTCTGGAAAGAATTTGATGAAGCCTCTCATGGGAGATCTCTTAGGAAACTAAAAAAATCATGACATAGGGGACAGTTTCCTATTGTGGATTGCCAATTGGTTAAATTGTATCTTTGACAGAGAGTAGGTCTAAATTGAGAAAAGTGAATAGTGGAATGCCCCAGGGATTTGTTCTGGGATTACTGCTTTTTAATATATTTATAAATGACCTGGAAATGGGAACACCACATGAGATGATCAAATTTGCCGAAGACACCAAATTATTCATAGTTGCTAAATCACAAGAGGTTTGTGAGATATTGCAAGAGGACCTTGCAAAACTGGGAGTCTGGATTAAGTAGTCTCGCCCCAATCTGCCTATTGCTCACTCGCAAGATATTCGGCTACCTACTTAACTGAATAAATACTTATCTGGCTAAGCGGCAGCCAGAGAAAATGGCTGGATATTCAGCGGCTGCCACTTAGCCAAATAAGTCACTATTTATCCAGCTAAGTTTTGCTAAAAATTGGCCTATACAAGATTACAATTCTAAAATTTCAACCAAAACAGAACAAAACTGAGGCTACTCAAAGCTACAGAGCACCAATGCCTGTGTTGGAACTAATAGTATCATATATATGAATGATGCATAATAATCAAAGAACTGTTCAAACAATATGAGTTCTGACTATATACTGTATGATATCATTAGTTGCCACACAGCAATGCTGCTCTATATTGTAGAGTAGCCTCAGTTTTATCCTGTTTTGGTATTCACTTATTGTTGAGGGATTTCAGCTTCTTGTTGCTTAGTTATAAACTTTAGACAAGTTTGTCTTTGCGTGAGTGTGTGTTTATGAAGTTTGATTCATATTCAATGGTCATACAATTAAATGAATTTACCTAAATTTATCTTTAAATGTCACTAATCTTTGCTTTATAATATAAAACCTGTACCAGCTTACTAATTATGCATACACTTATAAAATAGAACTGAATAACAACAAAAACAACAACTACATTTCAAATTACTTATTTGGCCTAGTAATACATTGTACTGGAAACCAGGGAAATCAGGCTTCAAATCCTCCTTCCTCCCCTTGATATTCTTTGTGACCTTGCCTCAGGTACCCTCTTAGATTATAAGATTTGGGGCTCAGGGACTTATTGTACCTGAAAAAAAAATAACGCAAACTACCTGAAGCTAAAATGGAAAGGCAGTATAGAAATGCAAAAAAATGTTCTCTGGTTTCATTCTTAGCCTCTGGTTAAGCAAGAGATTGCATGAAGTTTTCCTGTCAGATTGGTATCAGTTCTAGGAGAGGGAATCTTATAAACCATCCTTTAAAATGATTCTGTACAATTTCAGTCATCCTATTTATGCAGCTGGCAGATTGCTTGTAAAATGTTCCAAGAAATCAGCCCAAAAGCAAAATGGATTTTCCAAGATAAATCAGGGCATGAAGAGTATTTACAATCCCTTTTTCATATCTCTAATAACCCATCATCTACTAACCTATTGTATTACACTAACATTTTACAAATGAAGAAAGCTGCTATTAGCTATCTATTCATTAAATTACAATAGGCTTGATTCACCAAATTGGGACTTAGATAAATTTACCACCAAAAGATATTTGATGTTTGCTGAATAAAAATAACAGCATTATATATATTATTTTTTTAATGCAATATGCACTAATATTCAGGTATTGTGCTTGCCCCCACACTGACTAGCGTAATATATTATTAGCTGCATTATAATGCATAACCTTCATTATTCTCATCCTGATAAGCACAGTTGCTCTCATGACATCACCAACATATAAAATTGGTTAAACAGGACATCTGTTTGAATTAGAGGCAAGAACTAAAAAAAAAATATGTTTTTCCATCCTTGAATCACCATACTGCCTCATTTAAATATCTTCAAATGCTTGTGTGTCCCAAATCCATAGGAATCGATGAAGTAAATGAAAAAACAGAAAAGAAACAACAAAATTGTTTATTTTCAATGAAAAAAAATTACCGTCATAAAGAGAAAAAAGTTAAAATGCTATGCAAGAAATTAAGGAAAGTTTGCATGAATGTGAAAGTTTTTTGTTATTATCTCAAATCCTTTTTACATCTTATCTTACCATCACTACCTTAGTGGCACTGCAAATCAAGGAGGACCATTTTCTTTACACAGCATCATTCCAAAAATATAAAACGATATTCTCTACCTCATCTATCTTAAGGTAGCATGCATTGATAGCACAAGGTATAATCAACAACTTAGCACAGAAAGGATAGGACAGAGAAACACATGATTGTTATGCTTAAGGCAGTCACTTGTATTTCTTATACAGACAACCCTTTCATCCAATCAGGTCCATCTGTTGACCAATTAGCTATATGACATTATTTCCATGGCCATAATCATATTTCCACTGTTCTTACATTCAACTATGTGGTTACATAAAAATAGCCAATATACGTTTTTGCTTAGTCAAACATGGCAGAAGTGGCAATACTGTAAGCCCATTGCCACTTCCTCCAGTTCATATATCAGGGGCTATACTGTGACGTAGAATGGGTTCACTTGTTCCTAAGTCTACGCACAGCAGTAAGAAGCATTGTTCTCATAATATAAACTCAGCATTTCAGCCTCAGTTCAATAGAAGAGAGAGGTATATGAGATGGTAAGATGTCTGTGTGTTACTGTATGTTTTTCTATGTATGTCCCTTCTCTTTTCCCTCCTCCTCTAATAACTTTGGAATAGCTATACCTAGCTATAGCAAAATGGAGCTGTATTTTTGGAGGACATCTGACTTTTCCACATTTACTGTCAGAGCAACACAGGATGCTTAGCTGGTTAATGTGGAACCCATCCCATCAGAATAGACTCCCCTTTCCCAGAACATTTCCCATCATAACAAATCTAAAGCCATCTTCTCTGCACCATCATATCATCCACGCATTGAGACTCTGAAACTCAGCCTGCCTCTCGGATCCAGCACATAGAATGGGGAATATTTCTGAGAATACAACCCTGGAGGTTTTGGATTTCAATTTCCTACCTAAGGGGGTCATTTATCAAGGGCCTTTTCGCATGCAATAGAATGCAAATTAGGGGGAAGGGAGAAGTCTGGGTGGGGAGGGGCAGAGTCGGCGGTGTCTTTGCTGCCCGTGATAATGTTACTAACATTATCGTTGGCAGTAGCACGTCGAATAGCACTACCTTTCACGGTGGCGCTATTCAGTGCTTTCGCAGGCCCGCCCCCTGTTTTTGCAGGATCATTCTGCGAGGAATGATGAATCCAGGCCTAAGAGCCTAAAATTTAGCCTCCAGAATCTCCCTCCTTATGACATTGGTACCCACATTTGTACCAAGGCAGCCAGCTCTGCCTCAGCACTCTCAAAAATTGTATCAAAGTGATAAGAACATAAGACCATGCCATTCTGGGTCAGACCAAGGGTCCATCAACCCCAGCATCTTGTTTCCAACAGTGGCCAATCCAGGCCATAAGAACCTGACAAGTACCCAAAAACTAAGTCTATTCCATGTTACTGTTGCTATTTTCTAAGTCAACATAATGAATAGCAGGTAATGGACTTCTCCTCCAAGAACTTATTCAATCCTTTTTTAAACACAGCTATACTAACTTCACTAACCACATCCTCTGGCAACAAATTCCAGAGTTTAATTGTGCATTGAGTGAAAAAGAACTTTCTCCGATTAGTTTTAAAAGTGCAACTTGCTAACTTCATGGAGTGCCCCCTAGTCTTTCTATTATCCAAAAGAGTAAATAACCAATTCACATCTACCTGTTCTAGACCTCTCATGATTTTAAACACCTCTATCATATCCCCCCTCAGCCGTCTCTTCTCCAAGCTGAAAAGTCCTAACCTCTTTAGTCTTTCCTCATAGGGGAGCTGTTCCATTCCCCTTATCATTTTGGTCACCTTTCTCTGTACCTTCTCCATCGCAATTATATCTTATAGAAACATAGAAACATAGAAATGACGGCAGAAGAAGACCAAACGGCCCATCCAGTCTGCCCAGCAAGCTTCACATTTTTTTCTCATACTTATCTGTTACTCTTAGCTCTTTGGTTCTATTTCCCTTCCACCCCCACCATTAATGTAGAGAGCAGTGATGGAGCTGCAACCAAGTGAAATATCAAGCTTGATTAGTTATGGGTAGTAGGGGAAGTAACCGCCGCAATAAGCAAGCTACACCCATGCTTATTTGTTTTACCCAGACTGTGTTATTCAGCCCTTATTGGTTGTTTTTCTTCTCCCCTGCTGTTGAAGCAGGGAGCTATGCTGGATATGCTTGTAGTATCAGTTTTTCTTCTCCCCTGCCGTTGAAGCAGAGAGCTATGCTGGATATGCGTGAAGTATCAGTTTTTCTTCTCCCCTGCCGTTGAAGCAGGATATGCATTGAAAGTGAAGTATCAGGCTTATTTGGTTTGGGGTAGTAACCGCCGTAACAAGCCAGCTACTCCCCGCTTTGTGAGTGCGAATCCTTTTTTCTTCTCCCCTGCTGTTGAAGCAGAGAGCTATGCTGGATATGCATGAAGTATCAGTTTTTCTTCTCCCCTGCCGTTGAAGCAGAGAGCTATGCTGGATATGCATGAAGTATCAGTTTTTCTTCTCCCCTGCCGTTGAAGCAGAGAGCTATGCTGGATATGCGTGAAGTATCAGTTTTTCTTCTCCCCTGCCGTTGAAGCAGGGAGCTATGCTGGATATGCGTGAAGTATCAGGTTTTCTTCTCCCCTGCCGTTGAAGCAGAGAGCTATGCTGGATATGCATTGAAAGTGAAGTATCAGGCTTATTTGGTTTGGGGTAGTAACCGCCGTAACAAGCCAGCTACTCCCCACTTTGTGAGTGCAAATCCTTTTTTCCACATTTCCTCTTGCTGTTGTAGCTTAGAGCGATGTTGGAGTCACAGTAACCATGTGTATGTTTATTGAATAAGGGTATTGTCTCCAGGCAGTAGCCGTCATTCTGGCTAGCCACCCACTCTTTATTGACGGCCTCTTGATTTTATGGATCCACAGTGTTTATCCCACGCCCCTTTGAAGTCCTTCACAGTTCTGGTCTTCACCACTTCCTCTGGAAGGGCATTCCAGGCATCCACCACCCTCTCCGTGAAGAAATACTTCCTGACATTGGATCTGAATCTTCCTCCCTGGAGCTTCAAATCGTGACCCCTGGTTCTGCTGATTTTTTTCCTATGGAAAAGGTTTGTCGTTGTCTTTGGATCATTAAAACCTTTCAAGTATCTGAAAGTCTGTATCATATCACCTCTGCTCCTCCTTTCCTCCAGGGTGTACATATTTAGATTCTTCAATCTCTCCTCATAAGTCATTTGATGAAGACCTTCCACCTTTTTGGTCACCCTTCTCTGGACTGCCTCCATCTTGTCTCTGTCTCTTCGGAGATACGGTCTCCAGAACTGAACACAATACTCCAGGTGAGGTCTCACCAAGGACCTGTACAAGGGGATAATCACTTCCCTTTTCTTACTCGATATTCCTCTCTCTATGCAGCCCAGCATTCTTCTGGCTTTAGCTATCGCCTTGTCACATTGTTTCGCCGACTTCAGATCATTAGACACCATCACCCCAAGGTCTCTCTCCTGCTCCGTGCACATCAGCCTTTCTCCCCCCATCGAATACAGTTCATTCGGATTTCCATTCCCCATATGCATGACTTTGCACTTCTTGGCATTGAATGTCAGCTGCCATGTCTTCGACCACTCTTCCATCTTCCTTAAATCCCGTCTCATTCTCTCCACTCCTTCCGGCGAGTCCACTCTGTTGCAGATCTTAGTGTCATCCGCAAAAAGACATACCTTACCTTCTATCCCTTCCGCAATGTCGCTCACAAAGATATTGAAAAGGACCGGTCCCAACACCGATCCCTGCGGTACACCGCTTAAAACCGCTCTCTCTTCAGAGAGAGTTCCATTTACCATCACACATTGTCTTCTGTCCGTCAACCAGTTTGCAATCCAGGCCACCACCTCGGCACTCACTCCTAAGCTTTTCATTTTATTTACCAGTCTCCTGTGTGGGACAGTGTCAAAAGCTTTGCTGAAATCCAAGTAGATGACATCGAGTGCTCTTCCTCGATCCAATTCCTTGGTTACCCAGTCAAAAAAGTCAATCAGATTTGTCTGACAGGATCTTCCAATGGTGAATCCATGCTGCCTCTGGTCCAGCAATTCTCCCGACTGTAGATAGTTCACTATTCTCTCTTTCAACAGTGACTCCATTACTTTTCCCACCACCAAAGTGAGGCTAACCGGTCTGTAGTTACCAGCCTCTTCTCTGTTCCCACTCTTGTGAAGCGGGACCACCACCGCTCTCCTCCAATCATTCGGCACCACTCCCGTTTCTAGGGATCTATTGAATAGGTCACACAGCGGACCCGCCAGCACATCTCTGAGCTCCCTCAGTATTCTGGGATGAACTTCATCAGGCCCCATGGCTTTGTCCACTTTCAGTTTCACCAGCTCTTCCCATACATTTTCTACTGTGAATGGAGTTACATCTACTCCATTCCCCTCCAGTTTCTTGTTAACTAGTGTCGGTCCTTCTCCAGGGTCCTCTTTAGTGAACACAGAACTGAAGTATTCATTTAATATTTCTGCCATTTCTTCGTCTCTCTCCACACATTGATCCTTTCCACCTTTCAATTTCACTATACCACTTTGAACTTTTCTCTTTTCACTGATGTATCTGAAAAATGTTTTGTTACCACTCTTTACCTCTTTGGCAATCCTCTCTTCCGCTTGACTTTTTGCCATCTTGATTAATTTCTTCGTCTCCCTCAGTTCTACCAGATATTCTTCTTTGTGTTCCTCCTTTTGGGATCTTTTATATTTCTTGAACGCTGTTCTTTTAGCCTTTATTTTGTCAGCCACCTCCTTTGAGAACCAGATAGGTTTCATTTTTCTTTTGCTTTTCTTTACTTTTCTAACATATAGATTAGTTGCCTTGGTGATTGCTCCTTTTAGATTGGTCCACTGTTGATCCACATCTCTCTCGTTTTCCCAGCCTTTTAGTTCTTCCTCCAGGTACTTCCCCATTTCATCAAAGTCTGTGTTTTTGAACATCAAAACTTGGGTTTTGTGCTTCTTTTCCGTGTCCTTTTTGTGATATTAAACCATACCGTTTGATGATCACTGGTGCTGAGGTGGGCACCCACCTGGACGTCTGAGACATTATCTCCATTAGTGAGCACTAAGTCGAGTATAGCTCCTTCTCTCGTGGGTTCCATTACCATTTGTTTGAACAAAGCTAATTGCAGGGCATCTACTATTTCTCTACTATTATTAGATTCTGCAGATGGGATTCTCCAGTCTACATCTGGCATATTAAAGTCTCCAACGATCACCACTTCTCCTTTCTTTGCTATCCTGTGGATGTCTTCAATCAGATCTCTGTCCAGCTCTTCCTTTTGGTTTGGAGGCCTGTAAACCACTCCAATAAAAATGGATGCCCCATCTTTTTTAAGTCGGCCCATAGTGCTTCTTCTTTGCCCATCTTCCTTGCAGCTCAGATGCTTGGATATTGTTTCTGACATATAGAGCCACTCCTCCCCCTTTCCTATCCTCTCTGTCCTTCCTTAACAAGTTATAGCCTGGTATTGCCGTATCCCAGTCATGATATTCTGTAAACCATGTTTCCGTGACAGCAACAACGTCCAAGTCTGCCTCCACCATTAGGGCTTGCAGCTCTGGGATTTTATTACCCAAACTACGAGCATTTGTGCTCATAGCTTTCCAGCTTTCTTTGCTCAGGTTACTGCTGTTCCTGGACTCCTTTTGTGACCTATTTAGTTGAGTTTTGTTATCCACTTTTCTCTTTGAGATGCGGCGACCAGAATTGTACACAATATTCAAAATGTGGACTCACCATGGAGCGATACACACGCATTATGACATTTTCCGTTTTATTCACTATTCCCTTTCTAATAATTCCCAACATTCTGTTTTCTTTTTTGACTGCCACAGCACACTGAACCAACGATTTCAATGTGTTATCCACCATGACGCCTAGATCTCTTTCTTGGGTGGTAGCACCTCATATGGAACCTAACATTGTGAAACTATAGCATGGGTTATTTCTCCCTATATGCATCACCTTGCACTTATCCACATTAAATTTCATCTGCCATTTTGATGCCCAATTTTCCAGTCTCACAAGGTCTTCTTGCAATTTATCACAATCTGCTTGTGATTTAACTACTCTGAACAATTTTGCATCGTCTGCAAATTTGATTACCTCACTCGTCGTATTTCTTTCAGATCATTTATAAATATATTGAAAAGTAAGGGTCCCAATATAGATCCTTGAGGCACTCCACTGCCCACTCTCTTCCACTGAGAAAATTGTCCATTTCCTCCTACTCTCTGTTTCCTTTTAGCCAGTTTGTAATCCATGAAAAGACATTGCCACCTACCTCATGACTTTTTACGTTTCCTAGAAGCCTCTCATGAGGAACTTTGTCAAATGCCTTCTGAAAATCCAAGTATACTATATCTACTGGTTCACATTTCTCCACATGTTTATTAACTCCTTCAAAAAAGTGAAGCACATTTGTGAGGCAAGACTTGCCTTGGGTAAAACTATGCTGACTTTGTTCCATTAAACCATGTCTTTCTATATGTTCTGTGATTTTGATGTTTAGAACACTTTCCACTATTTTTCCTGGCACTGAAGTCAGGCTAACTGGTCTGTAGTTTCCCAGATCGCCCCTGAAGCCCTTTTTAAATATTCGGGTTACATTATCTATCCTCCAGTCTTCAGGTACAATGGATGATTTTAATGATAGGTTACAAATTTTTACTAATAGGTCTGAAACTTCATTTTTTAGTTCCTTCAGAACACTGGGGTGTAAACCATCCAGTCCAGGTGATTTACTACTCTTCAGTTTGTCATTCATGCCTACCATATCTTCTAGGTTCATCGTGATGTGGTTCAGGCCATCTGAATCATTATCCATGAAAACCTTCTCCAGTACGGGTACCTCCCCAACATCCTCTTCAGTAAACACTGAAGCAAAGAAATCATTTAATCTTTCTGCAATGGCCTTATCTTCTCTAAGTGCCCCTTTAACCCCTCGATCATCTAAAAATCCAACTGACTCCCTCACAGGCTTTCTGCTTCGGATATATTTAAAAAAAGGTTTTACTGTGAGTTTTTGCCTCTACAGCCAACTTCTTTTCAAATTCTCTCTTAGCCTGTCTTATCAATGTCTTACATTTAACTTGCTAACGCATTATCATATTTTCTTCTGTTGGACCCATCTTCCAATTTTTGAATAATGATCTTTTGGCTAAAATAGCTTCTTTCACCTCCCCTTTTAACCATGCCGGTAATTGTTTTGCCTTCTTGCCACCTTTTTTAATGTGTGGCATACATCTGGACTGTGCTTCTCGGATGGTATTTTTTTTTTTAAGAATGACCACACCTCTTGCACACTTTTTACTTTTGTAGCTGCTCCTTTCAGGTTTTTTGTAACAATTTTTCTCATTTTATCAAAGTTTCCCTTTTGAAAGTTTAGCACGAGAGCCGTGGATTTGCTTATTGTCCCCCTTCCAGTCATTAATTCAAATTTGATCATATTATGATCACTATTGCCAAGCAGCCCAACCACGTTCCCTCTCTCACCAAATCCTGTGCTCCGCTGAGAATTAGATCTAAAATTGCTCCCTCTCTGTTGGTTCCTGAACCAATTGCTCCATAAAAATGTCATTTATTCCATCTAGGAACTTTATATCTCTAGCATGTACTGATGATACATTTACCCAGTCAATATTGGGGTAATTGAAGTCTCCCATTCTTACCGCACTACCAATTTGGTTAGCTTCCCTAATTTTCACTGTCAGACTCACCATCTTGACCAGGTGGACGGTGGTATACTCTTATCACTATAGTCTTCCCCGACACACAAGGGATTTTTACTGATAAAGAATCAATTGTGCATTTAGTGTCATGCAGGATGTTTATCCTATTGGACTCTATGCCATCCCGGACATAAAGTGCCACACCACCTCCCGGGTGCTCCTCTCTGTCATTGCAATATAATTTGTTCCCCAGTATAGCACTGTCCCATTGGTTGTCCTCCTTCCACCATGTCTCTGAGATGCCAATTAAGTCTATGTCATCATTCACTGCTATACATTCTAATTCTCCCATCTTACTTCTTAGACTTCTGGCATTAGCATAAAAGCATTTCAAAGTTTGTTTTTTGTTTGTATTTCATTCTGCTTTTTAATTGATAGGGATAAGTTAGACTTTTTTTAGCTCAGGTGAGTTTTTTAGTCACAGGCACTTGGACTACTTTTCTTATTATTGGAACCTCACTGTCGGGATGCCCTAATTCTATTGCATCATTAGTATCTTTTGGAGATACCTCTCCCTGAACCATGCGCTGCTGAGCGACTGTCGGCTTTCTCCTTTGTTCTAGTTTAAAAGTTGCTTTATCTCCTTTTAAAGGTTAGCGCCAGCAGTCTGGTTCCACCCTGGTTAAGGTGGAGCCCATCCCTCTGGAAGAGACTACCCCCTTCCCCAAAAGGTTCTCCAGTTCCTAACAAAACTGAATCCCTCTTCCTTGCACCATCAGTCTCATTCACACATTGAGACTCCGGAGATCTGCCTGCCTCTGGTGACCTGCACGTGGAACAGGGAGCATTTCAGAGAATGCTACCTTGGAGGTTCTGGATTTAAGCTTTCTACCTAAGAGCCTAAATTTGGCTTCCAGAACCTCCCTCCCATCATTTTCCTATGTCATTGGTGCCCACATGTACCACGACAGCTGGCTCCACCCCAGCACTGTCGAAAATCCTATTTAGGTGATGCGTGAGGTCCGCCAACTTTGCATCAGGTAGGCATGTTACCAGGCGATTCTCACACACATCAGCCACCCAGTTGTCTACATTCCTAATAATCGAATCACCAACTATGGACAGCTAACCTAACCCTTCCCTCCTGGGCAGTAGGCCTTGGGAGATATCCTCGGTGTGAAAGGACAATGCATTACCTGGAGAGCAGGTCCTTGCTACAGGATCTTTTCCTGCTGCATGAGGTTGATGCTCTCCAATCATGAGACCTTCTTCTTCCAAGGGAGCACCAGGGTTGCCAGTCTAAAGTTGGGACTTGGCTTCTATGTCCCTGAAGGTCTCATCTATATGCCTTATGTCTGCCTCAGCTCCTCCAGGTCTGCCACTCTATCCTCCAGAGATTGGACTCATTCTCTGAGAGCCAGGAGCACTTTGCATCACATGTACATGTACAATGTCTCACCAGCAAGTAAAAAATCATACATTTGACACTCGATGCAAAGACTGGGAAGCCCCCTTCTTGCTGCTGGACTACTGCTTTCATTTCAAATATGTTCAGTTCCTACTTAAGTTTTAGGTTGCAATGGGAATAGGAGTGTGTCTAATTAATGTCCTTTAAGTGTATTAGTAAATTCACTCTGGGGCGGATTTTAAAAGGGTTACGAGCTTAATATACATGTGACTTGAATGCAATAACAAAAAAGGACCGGTACCCTTTACAACTCGTTTCTGAGTTGTTTTAACCATTTCCATGGATCTAGAGTATTTATAAAGCTGGGACCTTTGTGGGGCCTACAATGTAATTCAGATCAAACATGGAGATGAATGGAAGACGGCATTCAAATCTCGAGATGGGTACTATGAGTATCTAGTAATGCCCTTTGGTTTATATAATGCCCCCGCTGTATTGTGAAAATGATCGATGAAATCTTCATATATCTTCTCTACGTCTGTGTCTTCATGTACCTCAAGGCTTTAAGGATCTCTACTCCCACCACCAGGATGTTTGCCTAGTCCTCCACAGATAAACTGTACACAAAATTGGAGAAACACCTTTTTGAGAAAGAGTCTCTCTTTCCTAGGATACATCATATCTAGCAAGGGCTTCCATATGTATCCAGATAAGGTCAAGTGCATCCAAGACTAGCCACAACCCTCTGGTCTTTGTGCCCTGCAGAGATTCCTAAGCTTTGCCAAATATTACCAGCATTTCATTCCTAAATATTCCCGGATTATAGCTCCATTCAGCAACACTCACTCAAAAAGGAGCCAACACTAAAGCCTGACATTCAGAAGCTGTCATTGCCTTCCAAGAATGAAGGATGCATTCCTTCAGAAGCCTTGCCTTCATCAACCTAATCGCATGCATCCCTTTATCCTCAAAGTTGATGCTTCCTTGCTAGGGGTAAGAGCAGTACTGAGTCAGCACTCTGATATGGGAGTCCTTCATACATGCTCCTTCTCACAAAAGTTCTCCTCTGTAGAATGCAACTGTGGGATCGGGGAACAAAGAACTGCTGGCCATCAACTTGTGCTTGACGAATGGCACTATTGGCTCGAAGGTACTCAACATAGAACTACTATATACACCAATCACAAAACATAGAACATCTTCATCAGGCCCAATGGCTGACATGCCCGCCAGGCCCGCTGGTCTCTGTTTTATTGCATTTTTTGATTTCAAACAGGCTATAAAGAACATTAAAGCAGATGTCCTCTCCTGGTGGAGGACATCCTGGATCCTCCCAGGCATATTAATTCAGTCTGGATCCTTCTAGCCTCCACCATGACTGCCCCCCCAGGGAAGGACAGCTATACCACATAAACTCTGAGAAAAAGTGGTTAAAATGGTCCCATGATTCCTGTGTCACGGGTCACCCTGGATGAGCTCAGACACTCACAATGCTCCAGCAAAACTACTGGTGGCCTCAAATAAACAGATTTCCGGACCTAAGTGGACTCCTGTTTCACCTGCACACAGCAGAAAGAATTTCTGACGGGACAACCCTGGGGACTGTTACAAACATTGCCAGTACCCAGGGAACCTGGATCCACTTGTCCATTGACTTTGTGGTGGACCTCTCACTCTCGAATGGCTGCACTATCATTTGGGTTATAATCAGCCATTTCTCAAAGATGACCCATTTCATTTCTGCTGCCCAGACTTCCTACAGCTCCAGAGTTGGCCCACCTATTCACGCAACACATCTTTTGCCTGCATGGTCTTCCCAACCACATCTTCTCCAACTCTGGGGCCCAGTTCATGGCCAAATACTGGTGGTAATTATGAAAAAAATGTAACATCTCCCTGGACTACACGACAGCATACCAACGCCAAACAAATGGCCAGTCGGAATGGACGAACTGCAATCTGAAAAGCTTCCTCAGAGCTTCTACCAATGATCAACAAGATGACTGAGTCTCTCTCCTCCCATGGGCAGAGTTTTCCCATAACTTCCACATCAGCATGGCTACGGGATTTTCGCCCTTCTAGGTCATATATGGGAGGACAACTGTTACCTCTTGTCTATTCCACTGACCATTCCTTCACCTGCAGCCCAAACTGACAGCTCACGAGCTCCAAGAACTCTGGGTACTCACCATGGAGATGCCTAATAAAGTGACTGAAAAGGCCAGAAAACTACCGATGGTGAACCAGAGGCCTGCACCACAATTAAAGCCAGGTAACAAAGTCTGGCTCAGCACCTGTCACATTCATGCCTCCAGATGCCCTCCATGTAACTGGCTCCCCAATCCTTCATCACTTGAGTCTGGTAACCTACCAGCTAGAGCTACCTACTGGAATCCACAACATGTTCCACATTTCCCTCCTAAAACCTCTGATCCTCTCATGGCCCTCCAAGAGTCTCCTGAAACCTCAAGAAATTTCCTCAGAGAGAGGACATCGCCTATCAGGTAAAGAGGTCTGAATGTCAGCTGACACAGCAAAAGATGAGGAATACCTTATATCCTGGGAAGGATGCAGTCCAAAAGAGAATACATGGGAAACCTATCTCAAACATGCTGGACAAGAAGCTTCTGAGAGAATTTCATGACAGGCACCCCAGAAACTCAAACCCTTGGGGAAGGGTGTTTAGAGGAGGGGGTCCCGATGCACTCGGCAGACTGAAGGCCCACCCATGGCCCAACATTCTGACTTGGACTGGATTTCTGGCATGACCCTCGGACTCGACAATGACACTGCTTGACCTCTGCTTGCCCTTGACTGTCTCTGATTGAACTCTGCCTGCCTTGACCACTGCCTGGACCACAACTATCTCTGAACTCTGCCTGCCTCCAACCACAGCCTGAACTTGACCATGTCTGACCACTGCCTGCCCTGATCGCTGCTTGCCCTGACTTCTTTCTCCGTGCTGGCCTGTAACGTCTCCATTGAGATGGATCATCACTTTTCAGAGGCCCGCACCTAAGATCAGCTGGCCTTGGCACCCAAGGATGCACTTAAGAGGAATGTGGGTTGAATTGGCAAGCTCCATTTGGGCCTCTGCTCCAGCCAGCTATACCTGCCAACGGTGGGGACCTGAAGGATCCCTCCCTGCAGGTTGTGCCAACTCTACCTCGGCCCAGGAATCTACATCCACAGCAAAATGGACTTAATTTAATAATTATCAATCAGTAAACTTTTATTTAACACCCAGATCCTGGTCCTGTCTGATTTGTCATAGCCTCTCACCCATGCAATGCACCTAGAGTCTCCAGACACACTGGGAGCAGCATGACATCATCTGGGCAATAAGTGAGAGTCCCCCCCCCCCCCCCCCATAAAAAGAATCCCCCACAGGGATTGAGAGTCAAGTGTGGGAGTACTTTGCTAGCCTTAGCAGCCCCTGAAGATAAATTAATTTGTTTGTGTGCCCATGGGATTAAAAACCCTACTAAGGGTTACATTTATTAGAGTTTATTGAAGTTCCAAGTTCTGATTAGCTGATATTCAGTTTTTGTTTGACTTTAATTGCCACTTTAAAAACAGTTGCTTTCTGGTTGTCTGATCTTTTAACATTAGCCAGTAAATAAGGATGAATATTCAAGGAATGTGATAATTTGATGCCAGAAGTCTGATACCCTGATATGACCATGCAAACAGTTTTGTTAACAGTAAATGATCTGCAGCTCACATTTATTATATTCAAATAGTAAAAGACAAAATAATGTATATTAACAAGTTTTTTAAAGCAACCAACCACCATAACTACAAATTTATCATGTTACATTTCTAAATAATGAATTATAATAGGGAATTAATTTTTAAAGTAGATTACTTTCTAGAGCAGTGTTTTCCAACCAGTTTGCCATGACACACTGGTAAGTCTTCAGATCTGATCAGGTGTGCCACGGAAAAGGATCCACTTGCCTGATGCTCAGATCCAGCACCTGAGCTCTGCTCTCAGCACCTCACAGCAACAAGACTCACAAATATTGGCTCCTAAACATGTAGGAGCTCCTTTCTGAGAACATATGTAATCATGCATAGCTTTTCTTACTAGATATAGCATGAGCCCTGGTGTATGGGAATTAATAGGGGTGTGCATTCGTTTGCAACGTATTGGCAATCCACAACATATATGCCATATTAGTTGTATTCGTGGGGGGTTACAAAATGTATGGCAAACCCCCACGAATACAATGTATCACTAACGAATAAACCCCCACCCTCCTGACCCCCCCCCCCCGCCAAAGACTTGCCAAAAGTCACTGGTGGTCCAGCGGGGGTCCTGGAGCGATCTCTTGCAATCGGGCCATCGGCTGCCAGTATTCAAAATGGCGCCGATAGCCTTTGCCCTTACTATGTCACAGGGGCTACCAGTGCGATTGGTCGGTCCCTGTCACATGGTATGAGCACAAGATGGTGCCGGCCGTCTATTGCTCCTACCATGTGACAGGGGCCGACCAATGGCACCGGTAGCCCCTGTGACATAGTAAGGGCAAAGGCTATCGGCGTCATTTTGAATACCGGCAGCCGACAGGCCGAGTGCAGGAGATCACTCCAGGACCCCTGCTGGACTATCAGGGACTTTTGGCAAGTCTTGGGGGGGGGGGTCAGGAAGGTGGGGGTTTTTAATAAATTAAATTTAAAGGATTGGGATGGGGTTTTTTTGGGGAAACGAACACATATGTAACTAATGAACGGATCGGGGTCCCCTGAGAATGGATGCAACGGATTTGGGTCCCAACGAATCCAAATACTGAATGGGACGAATCCGTCCCTGCTGCACATCCCTAGGAATTAATGGGTAGCATGTAGGTCATGGGACAGCCCCGTGACCAACCCAACTCACCTCTGACACTGTTGCTCACACTACAGCAAGGATGTCGCCATCTTGCCTCCTCCTTGGGCCATTTAGGCAAATACGTTGAATGATCAGGATTTTGCGGCTGGAAACAGCTGCAGCTCCAGCAGATGACGTCTATGTGGGCTGGGGATTTAAATCCCAGTCATGCTTCCAGCCAGCACCTCAATAACAAATCCTCCTGTTCCTAAAGTTGCTTTGCCATCTCTGTGTTTGCTTTCTCTTTTTGCCTTGCTTCTGTTGTTGCCCTGACCTGCCCATGCCTGGTCTGTTTCTTTCATGTCTAGGTTTGCTGTTCTTATATGTCTGTTCGTCTCTGCCTGACTTCTGGATTGACCCTGGCCTTGGACCCAAATTACACTTCTGGACTGCCACCTGCCCTAATCACAGTTTGGACCTCAACATTGCCAGATCTCTGCCTGCCCCACCTTGGCCTGTACCTCGACACTGTTTGCTGGCTGCCAAGGGCTCAACCTGTGGGGAACAGGGCTGTTATAGCTGAAACTCTTGCCCCAGTCCTTGTAATAGCAGTCCACGAGTTTTCCTACTAGGTTGCATTTAGAGGGAACTGGCCCACTGAGACAAGTTCATGAGTATCTCCACCCCTCTCCTCAATTTTAAAATTTGGAAGAGAGCTTGGCAGAGCATTTCCTAGCTTCTGGTGGGGCTTCCCTAGCTTTGGTTTTGACTATATGAGACTTCTCTATGTCTATGGAGACTGGTGTGCCTTGGGCTTGAAAAGGTTGAGAAACACTGTTCTAGGGGCATTATCTAACATTACTTTTACAAAGAGATGAGCCAAAAAATGTTGATACCTAGATCACATACAAATGTCAAAAACTATGACATTTGTAGAGAAAGTCTTCACAAAAATATATATAAGAAGCACTCATAAAGCAAGGTGGTGGCAGACTTCAGATACGGAGTGACACTCAACACCAATATGTTTTAATTATAGTTCTTCATAACAAATCTTTTTAAGGTTTTTTTTTTATAGCAAATAAAAAGTCCATGCTCCAGCATGGCCTCAACTGTGTTTTATTCAAAAACAAATTTTCAGAAAAGAGTTAAAGACGCTCTTCTGTGGCATCAATAGCACAGCAACCTCATTATTTGATAATGTGGAACTCTTTTAAAATTTGATATCCTGGAACAGAAGTCAGCGCCCAGCATGAAATTCTCTTAACTGAAGAAAAGATCAAACAAATGTTGGCATCCAAAATAACACGGTATGCATTTCAAAAAGAAGAAGTACATCATGGGTTCTCCATGACGCACCAGCAAGGCTTAATTTCAGCCCAAAGTGCTCCCAAACCAAATGAATGTGACCTGCCGGTCTACATGAAAATAATGAGTAAAACATATTAGTGCAGACGTGTCACTGATGTCTGACACTTACTTGCTTTATGAATGCCCCTTATATTCATTTTTGTTAACAGTTTGTCTACACTATGGCCAATAAATGTGCACCATAATTGCAATTTTAAATTGTATTCAAAACCATTAAGTGCGACTTATTAAACTGCTATCATAGGCGCTGATGTAATAAAGAGAACTAGGCATTGCCTACAGTTTAACCTCCAGTTGTATGCCTACTTTTCATATGCAAACTTTACTACTGATGCAAGTTTTGCACATACAAATGTGTACAGGTTAGTTTTCTCTCAGGCAAATCCCATGCTAATGATGGCATTAGCTATTACCCCCTACTGCAGAGAAGTATACTAGATTATCTTGTGTTTTCTTAGCGCTAGAAACTTAAATTCTAGTCTGAAGCGGAATAAAGTTGCCAGGGCTAACACTAGTCTGTGAGCAGGAATGGCTCAAGGCAATCTACTGCCTGAGATTTATTTATTTATTTATTATTTATTTAGTGATTTTTTATATACCGCGGCATGTTAATAACATCACCTCGGATTACAATAAACAATAAATCAGCAACAGGCTTTACAGTCAATATGAACTAAGGTGGACATAATATATCAATAAATAACAAATTAAGAACAAAGACAAAAAACCAATGATAAACATCTTCCATAGTTAATGGCAAGTCTAGTAATAAATGGTGGATCAGAGACCAAAAATGTCAAATTTAGCAGAGAGAAAAATAAAAAATAGGCGAGTGGTAGAGAATCGTAGAGACAGGAACGATTAATCGGAATTTCAGAGGAAGAAACAGTCATTGAGTGTAAGCTTGTTCGAACAGCCAGGTTTTGAGGTTCTGCTTAAATTTCTTATGGCAGGGTTCTAGATGCAGGTCTGTGGGCATTTTGTTCCAGATGTTAGTTCCAGCTATAGTGAATGAGCACTCTCTAGTCGCGTGTTTGATGTGTTTAAGTGAAGAGGAAGCGAGTTTGGCTTGGTGCATTTTTCTTATTGGTCTCTTTGAAGTGTGCAAAGTAAAGTGATCGGGGAACCATTGCATATCTTGGTTATAGATCGACTTATGAATGAGGGTGAGCACTTTGAATAATATCCTAGATGCTACAGGAAGCCATTGAAGGAACATGAGAGCAGGTGTAATGTGTTCATGGTGGTGAGTATTAGTGAGTAGGTGTGCAGCAGCATTTTGTAGCATCTGTAAGGGTTGTATTGTGTTTTTAGGGAGACCTAGTAGTATGGCGTTGCAGTAGTCCAGTTTTGACAATATTGTAGCTTGTAGCACTGTCTGGAAGTCATGAGGATGTAGAAGAGGTTTAATTCTTTTCAGAGTATGTAGCTTGAAGAATCCATTTTTTATTGTAGCCGTGATGAATTTCTTTAATGAGAAATGATTGTCGATGATAACGCCAAGGCTGCGGACTTGCTGTAAACTGAGAGAGTCCGATGGTGAATGTAGCATAGGGTTAAAGGGGAAGTTATTGTGAGATGAGGGATCAAATGGTGTGCCCCCCCCCCCCTTCCCCTCCCCTCCAGGCACAGTACAAGTCAAATCATCAAGATGGGCTGGGTGGTCTTTTTGTAGTCTGGCCCTTTTGGTGATTTCAAATGCTGCAGAAGGGGGAAAACAGGAGTCAGACTTCTCAGAAGAGTGGCAGATAGAATGTCAGTGATAATATTTCTAGAGAGCTGGCAACCCCCTGCCATACTCCCAGGAACCCTAAGACCTGCCTCTCATCTTTTCTCCAGAATTTTTCCTTGGAGAAGTGGAAGATGGGTGAATGGTGAGGTCATTGTGTGGCACACTATCTCTGGGCCAGTGCAAGGGCATTAGGCATCCCGGGAATGTTTTGCAGCCTTGTGTCCGTGCCCCCCACCATCATCACCACACAATTAAAAATTCTGCATTTATAATAATCAATTTTTACATAAAAAAGGACATTGAGAGTACAGTCTTTGGAGGTAAATATCACAAAATATCACAACCCTGCAAAAAACACACTTGGAATACGTATTGTATTAGGCCTATAGAAAGCATGTTGGGTGTGGGCTTTGCCCTCAGAAAGCCCAGAATAAACTGAATTGCAATTACGATGGAGCTGTTTCAGCCATGGAGTGGCTAGTTAAGTTAGCTGGATATAGCTGTTCGGCTAGCTTAACGGAGATATTCAGCAGTTAAAGTTAGCTGGATAAATACATCCAAATCATTCACTCATTCAGAATCGGTGCGGCTACAAGTGCGGCACAAACAGGACTTCAAGCAGCCACTATAAAGAGAATTAGACTATGGCAATCCAATGCGGTCAATACGTATGTCCGGTTGGATAAAGTGAGCACATCTAACCAAAATTCTTAATTATTATATCTTGCAGATCTGCCACAGTCTCAGCATTTAGCTTGGATCATTGGTCACTCATATATACGTTGGGCGGCTAAGAGAGCACAGAGACGAACCTATGGACCACATTTAGGACTGGTGCCTCAATGGTGGGTCATCTCATGGATGGGAAAGCCCGGCATGTGATGGGGCCAGTTATTGCCCCGTTCTATGGTGCCTGAGGGACTTGAGGGCTGTTCCGGATGTAATAACACATCTGGGGGGCAATGACCTGAGCTCATTGACTTGCAAGCAGCTGATAAAGGCGAAAAGTGACCTAGCCAAGATATCTGACCTGTACCCGAATGCTGCCCTCTTCTGGTCAGACATTATTGCGCGGCCCAAGTGGAAAGACTCCAGATTATGGAATAGAGGTCGCAAAAAAAGTTAACCAGCAGATCGGTGTATGGATACAAAAGCTGGGTGGCCAACAGATAAGACACCAGTGGGCAGATGATCTTTGCTAAGGACTATTCAGACCGGATAGAGTACACCTCTCTGATGTGAGTAACAACATCTTTAATAATGTTCTCCAGGATGCCATGGAGGCATGGATTGGCAAAGAAAAAAAGACACAGACCTCAACTTATTGGTTAGTTGGAGGGACATGAGGCAAGAGTCCTCCCTACCTCATGTTCTTGGGTTACCCGGGCTGGTTGGGTATATTGCAAATGGTGCCAGTGGCATTAGAGGATGGCATGGTAGCCGATCAGCGCCTTAGGCGGTGCAAAAATGTGGGGGCGCAGAATGCGTCAATGGTCGGGGCCCCCTTGCTTGGGGACAAGGCAGGGGGCCCATGGAGTAAGGCTGCCTTGCTTGGTCCCTACGGCGGGCAGCAGCAGAGATATCATACCGGCTCAGGTACCAAGGGTTAGGTTTTTAATGATGTGTTAAATAAAACTGCGGCCTTATTATACCAATGACAGTTTTGGTGTTTTCAATGTTAACAGATGGTGGATGCAAATTTATGTCTAATGTACGGCAAGGGGTAAGAAGGGAGGGATGATGGCCATGTGGGTTAAGGTGGCGGCTACTAGTGTTAATAAGTGGGCCTGTGCCTCATGGCCAGAGCCCACCCTTAACAGACGTGCCGGGCACACATGCAGCGACGTGGGCAGGAGCAACAGTGCACAACTCAGTATCAGGCCCCCCCTTCCCGCATGAGCATGGTGACATGGCACGGGGACCGCCCATTATGGCAGCGCATACGGGAACGCCGGCGGCGCCAGCCGATGACATCATCGGCCCTTTAAAGGGCCGCGAAGGAGGCCAAGGAGTCCTTTTTAGCACACGCTGGCAACCCACCCACCCACCCCTTTATTAAGTTAGTGGAGAAGACATGGCATTTCTTTAAGGGCTGGATGCTCGAAGAGCAGAATAGTGCTGCGTATTAAGTTAAGCAATCAATACCATAATGTATATCTTGTTATAACAGGTTAACCTATTTAGCAGACAGCATACTTATGTTAGTTAGTGCATTTCAAAAAATGTTGATCGGTGTTGGGGGTTAATGTTGCAGCTGAGAGGGAGGGGGTGGTTACCCGGGCAGGTTGGGCATATTGCAAGTGATGCCGGTGGCATCACAAGATGGCGCGGTAGCCGATCAGCGCCTTGGGCAGTGCAAAAATGTGGGAGCACGGAACGCGCAGATGGTCGGGGCCCCCTTGCTTGGGAACAAGGTGGGGGGCCCATGGAGTAAGGCTGCCTTGCTTGGTCCCTATGGCGGGCAGCAGCCGAAACATCATAGCAGCTCGGGTACCAAGGGTTAGGTTTTCAATGATGTGTTAAATATAGCTGCGGCCTTATACCAATGACAGTTTTGGTGTTTTCTATAGTAACAGATGGTGGATGCATATTTATGTAATACACGGCAAGAGGTAAGAAGGGAGGGACGACGGCCACATGGGTTAAGGTAGCGGCTGCTAGCATTATACATTTCACACCATAAAATACATCTCATACACTCCTCTTTTCCTCCCCATGCCCGCCTTTAAAAGCAAGTGTCCCACCCATGAGAAAGTGCTTCAGCATGAAGGGCCAATCTTGTTTTCAGTTTACTCACCTATGCTACTGTACCACAAAAGAAAATTAAAGCAAAAAGGATGTTAAAGCAAAGGCAGAACAAAAATGTAATTAAATTCAGTGTTGAACTTGAATGCTTTTATAGTGCTTAGTTGCAGCTACACTGCAGAGGAATATAAAAGTGAAAAAGCTTGCAAAAGTAAAGATACGGAGATTGAAGCAACAGAATTAACCCACCCTGATGAATTCAGTTAACAGGTAGCAAAATGTCAGCTATTGCATTGTTGCAAACCAATGGGAAGATGCAAGTTGCAGTTCTGTTTGACAAAAGCAGGCAGCTGCACTAAATGCAATAAGATATTACTATGCAATAAGTGCCTCACCCTGGTTATTTGTCTTGTTTTTGAATTAGCTCAGGAAAATGGGTTCCCTAATAAGGCTTAGCAAGGGAATATGACCACAAAATTTTAACATATCCTGATCTATGTTTGGGATTTCAAAGAGTGCGGCATTTTCTTTTTATGCTATTAGCATTCTGATTAAATACGTTTGTAAACTAACATTTTTCTTCCTATTAAGAGAGTTGTAGAAGTCAGGACACTATTTAGCTTCAAGCCAAACTGAGTCATTAAATTATAATTCAAATAGCTGTAAAACATATAGTACTTAGTCCATTAACAGAAGATTGCAACTATTCATTAATGCTGGACACTTACGGTACAGTGGTCTCCCATCAAAGAAACATACTCAAAAACCCTCGAATACTGGGAATCCTGTCACCAAGAAATCAAAAGCCTCCTCAACAGCCTAAACCTGGTACTAAACTCTGCCAAAACTGAAGTTTTACTCATAACTCTTGACAACAATCTCACAGCCTGTCTCCCAACCAACCTACAAACCACTCATGTGAGAGATCTAGGTGTGCTAATCGACAATAAACTGAACTTCAAAGCCCACATCAATAAAACCACCAAAGACTGCTTCTTTAAACTGCAAGTCTTAAAAAGGATAAGACCACTATTCCATGCCAAAGACTTCAGAACCATCCTCCAAGCCCTCATTTTCTCTAAACTGGACTACTGCAGCTCTATTCTACTTGGCCTCCCCTCCTCATACACAAAACCACTCCAAATGGTTCAAAACGCAGCAGCCCGTCTACTGACTAACACTAGGAGAAGAGACCACATCTCCCCAGTTCTACAAGACCTCCACTGGTTACCAATCCATTTCAGAGTCATTTATAAATCCATCACCTTGATATACAAAATCATTCACCAACATACCATAATCGACCTACAAATTCCGCCCTGTTTACACAAATCCACAAGACCAACCAGGGAAGCCTACAGAGGATGCCTCATTGTTCCACCCACGAAAACCACTAAGCACAGCACCTTAAGAGACCGAGCCCTTTCCACAGCAGGACCACCGTTATGGAACTCCATCCCTCCAGATCTCAGAAACGAACCATGCCTCCTAACCTTTAGGAAAAGGCTAAAGACATGGCTTTTCAGGCAAGCCTTCCCGAACTCCACCTAACATGCACCACCAATAATTCTCTGCTCAGAAGCTGTATAATTGGACTCCATATTTACATTGTACATTTGTATATAATTAACCCTCTCTATCTCTCTTTATTTCTTACAATCCCAGTTCATTAGCCCTTGTTAATTGTAACTGCTTTTCATCACGTTTTATTATGTTTTTTGGTTGTATTCTTCGCACCCCTGTTTTCTGTAAACCGACATGATGTGAACGAGTTCATGAATGCCGGTATAAAAAAACCTTAAATAAATAAAATAAATAAATCAAGCAGTCTAACATTCCAGAAGGCTGAGTGGGAATATAAAAGATAAATGTTACGTTTGGCCCTAATGAGAAACCTTTAGCCCTTCTTATCCTGTTAATAAAAAGAACCAACTCTTACTTTATACTAATTGATTATTACTCTTCCACTACTTATAAGCCGATCTTTTTAAATACATGAAGAAAAAGGAATAAAAATGTGATGAATATATGATGGTTTGTTTGTAGCTCACTGTTAGACCCAATTGGAAATAAAGAAAACCTCAAGACAAATGTAACAAGTTAGTGAATTAAAATTGTACTCCCTCATTTTGTACAATAGGAGAAAAATTAAACGAAGTCTTGAAGTCACTCAATATTGTTTTGATCTTCAACATTTAAAAAATTGGACTTCAAAACATTACAGTGCTGTACAAAGAACAAAAGCTTTTAACAGGAGCCCAAGTTATTGTAGAACCCCAGTTCTGTAAAAGAGCCTAAAAAGAAAGGAGAAATTTGAACTTACCTGATAATTTCCTTTCCTTGAATCCTGCTACACCAGATACATTGATTTTATTAACAGATAGAAACAGATTACCCACCTTTACCTGTGACTGTATCACTGATAGTTATCATGGTGCAACTCAAGCAAAAGGCTGATTTCTTATGTCAGAGCTATAAAAGTATAAATAATTAACACGAGAGAGAGAGAGAGAGAGAGAGAGAGAGAGAGAGAGAGCACAACCCAATTTTTAGGCAATATTGCACTTCCCTTTGTGCCTATTTAATACTTACACAGAAAAAACACTCCCTGCGGAGTGGAGTAAAAGCACAATTATTGTATTCCAAATTACTCTTATTAGATTTATAGGAAAATATCAAAAACAACAGTTCTCAATACATTAGACAATCATAAAATCTACATTAGACATTTGCATCTATGTCTCACCAATTCACATCACTATTACCTCACATACAAAAAAACCAATACTCATTCATACACATACATGCTCAAACATACCCATTCATATTCACAATTTCTTTCTTTCCAAATCTACACAATCATAAATAGTTATTTGTACAAAACAATCCATACATGTTTTTTTCACATTAAACAGTCACTACAAAACACGTTTTAGAACATAAATTCCTTCATGTTTACATTAATATCTCCAAACAAAAATCACATAGTGTTTATTTTAAATTATTTAAATGCCACTATTTTATCATATCAAGACGTCATGTAATCCTGTTCATTAAACTCATAGTTTGTATTAATCCCAACCGGACCCTCATTTCACCTTATGGCTTCATCAGGGAAATTTGTAAAGCTGAAGGGAGGAGAAGGGGATATCCCAAGAATGTCGGTATATAAGAATCCAAAATAAATAAATAAATCCCAAATAAACAGGTGGAGACTCTATGACCAGGGCTAAAGACGCAGTGGAAGTTTGTAGTAATTAAATCTATGAAGGATAAAGCGTGGGTAGTATTAAAAGGATGGGCAACAATGAAATGTAACCACGCTTATAAAGCAGCAAGGAGAGTAGAAAGAGGTATCCTAAATAAACATTTGGAGATTTGATACCTGAGGCAACGGACGCAGCGAAAGTCTGAAGCAATCAAATCTGTGAAGGGCAAATCTGATGATTAATGAGATTGAGTAGGTTGACGATTCTTTCTGTGTGGGCAGTGTTGAATTAAAGACAAGAAATACAAGTTACAGTTTGTGAGATGATTAACGGGAGAAGTTAAGACAGCAGTTTACAAGCATATATACAGATGCAGAAATTGGCTGTGCACTACAAACAGTTGGAATTTTAAGGAAGATTGGTGTCTCTACCAGATTGGCAAGGATTTGTGTAGTTGACATGATAAGCAGAAAATTCATGGTTCAATTATTTCAAATTCCCCTGATGAAGCCGTAAGGTGAAACGAGGGCCCGGTAGGGATTAATACAAACTATGAGTTTAATGAACAGGATTACATGAACGTTTTGATATGATAAAATAGTGGCATTTAAATAATTTAAAATGAACACTATGTGATTTTTGTTTGGAGATATTAATGTAAACATGAAGGAATTTGTGTTCTAAAACGTGTTTTGTAGTGACTTATGTGAAAAAACATGTATGGATTGTTTTGTACAAATAACTATTTATGATTGTGTAGATTTGGAAAGAAAGAAATTGTGAATATGAATGGGTATGTTTGAGCATGTATGTGTATGAATGAGTATTGGTTTTTATTGTATGTGAGGTAATAGTGATGTGAATTGGAGAGACATAGATGCAAATGTCTAATGTAGATTTTATGACTGTCTAATGTATTGAGAACTGTTGTTTTTGATATTTCCTATAAATCTAATAAAAGAGTAATTTGGAATACAATAATTGTGCTTTTACTCCACTCCGCAGGGAGTGCTTTTTGTGTATATATATATATATATATATACACACACACACACACACATATATACACACACACACACACACACACACACACACACACACACATACACAAAAAACTTCCTACCCGATAAAACAATCACATTTCTTTTGGTTAATGTGGAAGAACAAGAGATGTAGAGAGAATAAGTGAACATAAGAACATTTGTTCTTTAGAGAAGAACAAACACATGCATTGTAATTTGAGCTTTACTGAAATTAGAACCTGCACAGACCCAACTTCCTGCAAGGGTCCAGAATTGGTATTGCAGAATTCAAGGAAAGGAAATTATGTACCATAAGTTCAAATTTCTTTCCTTTCCATCCTGCTATATCAGTCCAGACATGAGGGAAATACCCAAGCCCAATTAATCTGGGAGAGAAGAAGTTAGGGCTGACTTGGGAACAGCAGCCCCAAGGTCCTTAGCACACATATCCAGACTGAAACCCTAGAAAAACGTATGCAAAGACCACCAAGTGGCTCCCTTAAATATATTCTCTAGGTAATTGGTAGACTCTTTCAAAGCAGAAGCTTGAGCTCTCATTGAATAAGCCAAAAGGATTATTGAGGCTGACGGCCTTTCAGTCAACTAGCTGAAGCAATTGCCTCTTTAATTCAACTAGTCAAAGAAAAAGTCCTGACCTTACAATGCCCTAAAATGTAATAATCTTTCAGGCTTCTGAAAGAATTATGGACATCTGAAAAAAAACCAAAAGACATCCAAGAACGGGAGTGACTTGTTATCTGTAAGACACCCCTCTCTTGAGAATTCAGTAATGAAATATATGAGCTAAGTGGAACACACAAACCATCCTGGATAACAAGCTGGGAGATACGGAATCAGATGACAAGACCAGAAAGGTATTTTCAGAGGTACATCCTTCAGAGATGCGTTCTCAAGGGGCTTGAAATAAGTGCCTTTGGAAGAAAATTAGAAACCTGTAGATGACAGTGATAGAAGCTCTCTGGACTCTAACTGTATGACAAGAGATAGTCACCAGTAGAACCTTCAGAGAATTTAACATCAAATCTTATTCCAAACTTCACTGAGGAGAGGACAAAAATTGGGAATATCTGAATAATAATGGTGATATGGAATCTCTGAGGTATGTTTCAAACAGATGCCAACCTAGAACCTAAGTAAACAAAGTGGATTCTGACAGACCTTAAACAGAATAGATATAATTAAGGGAGAACACACATTTCTATACAATTGCAATTTAAGATCCAATAATGTTAGATAAAAAAGAGTCGACCATCCATGAGAACAGGAACCTGAATTAAAAGACCGCAATTTCCTAGGAATTGTATCAGAGGAAAAAAAGCCTTTTGTTTCACAAAATCCATGTACAATGGTTACCTTGGCAAATCAGGAGTCACAATAATGGCCCTTGAAAATGTTTCTGTATCTTTATCAAGGTACTCCATTTCAGAGGCCGGAGAAGTGATGCACAACAACTCTCCATCTGGCATGGCTGGACCAGAAAATCTAATCCTTTGAAGTCATACTCTTGGAGATAATTGAAGAACCTGAGGGCTTTGGCATTCTTACAAATTGACAATAGGAGGTTCCCATTGATCCAGTATATTCTAAATGTCCCTAGCAGATCTCCAACTCTCTGGGACCTAATGTGTATCTGCTGAGAAAGCCAACTTGGGTGGTTGCCAGTCATGAAATATAAGCCAGAGAAAACTCTAGATTCTGCTCTGTACATTGAGAAACTGAAGGCTCATTTCTTTGAAAACACCCCTGATTCTAGGTGCTTTCCTGCCTGACCATGACGTAGCTGCCATGGTATTAAAAAAAGAAACTGGGAAATACCAGAACAAACAAATGTGACAGTCTTGTTGTATGGCCTGATTCTGTAGATAGCCCATGATGCCTTAACCTGTAACCAGAGCTGCTGTACAACCTGGTCCTGGTAGTCAGGGTAACTTGCTGATGTGGCAGTTACAACAATTAACCAATAAGCCTTGATACTGTTGATGCAACTCCATCATTGTTCTCTGCTTCAATGGCTGGGGGTATAGAGGAATTGAATTCAGACAACAACCAATGAGGGTCCCCAACTTTTCTGATCTGGGGAACTAATGTGCAGACATGGGGGAAAAACACAGGACTTCTTCTATGGCCAAGTCCATAAGCAAAACATTTGAAACAGCATTGTCTGAATTTTCAGGAAGGCTCATCAACTAGTAAAAATATTGCTAGCATTACATTTTTATGGCTTTTCATAAGGCTCGGGGATAACTGCACAGAGCAGCACCTGCTAACCCCAAGAGAAAAACATGGGGTAACCTGCTGGGCAGATTAGATGGACCAATTTGGTCCTTTTCTGCCGTCATTTCTATGTTTCTATGTATCAGTTCTGTGAATCTCTCACTGAGAATTTTCCAGACTCATTCCCTTCAGCAAGTCAGCGATGTTGACCATCAAGGGAAACAGGCATACTACACAATCCTGAGACTGAGGGGAACAGCAAAATGGAAATTAAAACTGTAGAGTTCATATATGGGATCTGGGCCACCAAATCAGATTTAAGGAGGTTTCTTGAAGCCCGGGAAGGGTAGATAGCACCAAGTGCTGTGAGCTCCCTGAACCAGGAATTTCTCTGCCCATCTTATAATTTTGACTACTCCTTCCTAAGCCGAAGGAATTGAAAAACATTCTGGGGTATTCCAAGGAGCTTATTCTTGGCTCATTGATTATCCAGTCCCTGTAACCTAAATCTAATACAACCTGATTGATCACTGTGAAGGCCTTTCTTGTGAGACAAACAGAGTACAGATGAATCTAATCCTTTTCTTTTATAATAAAGCTGCCACTACTACCAACCTGAAAACGTTTGTGGAACCATAGACCAAAGAGCACCCTAAGTTAAGGTACCTCTTCAAAATGTAACAGAGGAATTTTGAAAATCCTCCTGATGGTAAAATGGAAGTAAGTCTTAGCGATTTGAAGAGAAGAGGGAAATTGCTGTGCTGCATAGTCACTAATATAGACCAGAGGAGTTGCCTACTGAAATAGTATGTGGAAAGATTGTAGTATACCCCATCAACTCAAGGGTGCATATGTTGGAACCATCCAAAATTGGAATCATAAAGTAAATGAAATAATGACCATGCCCCTGTACTTCTCATGTAATTGGAATCCACTACTTGCCAGTGCTAAACTTACTTAAGAATAGTCAGATCCACTATTCTACTGGTGATCGAAAAGCATAGAGATATCATAACCGGTGGATTTTAAATACCCTGCGTGCGTAAATCCTGCCGGATTTGCGTGCCAGTGTGCCTATTTTGCATAGGCTGCCGGCGCGCGCAGAGCCCCGGGACGCGCGTAAGTCCCAGGGCTTCCTGATAGGGGCATGTCGGGGGCGGGCCCAGGGGTGTGGCGCCGGCCCAGGGGCGTGGTCGTGCCTTCCGGAACAGCCTCCGGGTCTTGGCGCGCCAGCAGTCTGCTGGCGTGCGCGGATTTACATCTGCCTCCAGGAGGCGTAAACCCATGGATAAAGGTAGGGGGGATGGGTTAGGTAGGGGAAGGTGAGGGGAGGGCGAAAGAAAGTTCCCTCCGAGGCCGCTCCGATTTCGGAGCGGCCTCAGAGGGAACGGAGGCAGGCTGCGCGACTCAGCGTGCGCAGGCTGCCCAAAAATCGGCAGCCTTGCGCGCACCGATCCCGGATTTTATAAGATACGCGCGTATCTTATAAAATCCAGTGTACTTTTGTTTGCGCCTGGTGCGCGAACAAAAGTACGCGATCGCGCTATTTTTTAAAATCTACCCCTAAAGGTGTAGAAACTGAAGCATTAAATTTAAGGGTGCCACTGTGAACTTACTGTTACACTGGTACGTGGAACCAAGGCCGGTGACCGCTTACCTTGAGTAGTTGAACTTCCTGGAACCGGAGGCTCAAAGAGTAGCGTTGGGTAGGACACCCCTGGTAGTCCAGTGGCAGGCAGCAGGTAACGCAATCCAGTAGCAGTCCAGGTCAGAGCAGGCAGCAAGCAACAGAAACCAAGGCAACTTATCCAAAGGCAGGCAGCAGGCAGAGTAATCCAGTAACAGTCCAGGTCAGGGCAGGCAGCAAGCAACAGAAACCAAGGCAACTTATCCAAAGGCAGGCAGCAGGCAGAGTAGTCCAGTAACAGTCCAGGTCAGGGGCAGGCAGCGAGCAATGGGAACCAAAGCAACTTATCCAAAGGCAGGCAGCAGGCAGAATAATCCAAAAGCAGTCCAGATCAAGCAGGCAGCAAGCAGCAGGAAACACAGCAAAGAAACTCCCCAACACACTTGTGGCTGAAGCAACACGGAAGAGAAGAAGCTCCCTTAAATAGGGCAGGTTTCCCGCGCTGCCCAGCACTTCCACCAGCATCTGACGTCAAAAGGGGGCGTGGCCAAAGTCCCGATTCGCGCAGAGCCGCGCCACGGGGGAACGCCAGCGTCAGGGGGAAACGCCGATGCCATCGGGAGAGTTCTGGCAGGTAACACTTACGTAGGACCACTTCTGATAACCAGGCTGAAGGCAATTGTCAACAAGCATCTCCATGGAACGGATCCACTAACCTTTACTGGGTGAAAGGCCATATGGCCTCTTGAAAGGATCAATTTCTTCCCTTGGTTGCAAAATGACTATGAGAAGGACTGTTTTTCTGAGGTCTTTTGTCCCCTAGGTCTTTTAAAAGTTTGACTTTGGAGTAAGCATCTAATGTCCAGAGTCATAGCCATAATAACCTTCACACTGCAACCAACAAGGCTATAGACATAGAAGAGATCCTAATGAGATCATGTAAGATATCTGCCAAGATGTCTTCTGACCTTCAAGGAGCTGCTGTACCCAGCACAAGAGTGCTCAATTTAAATAGCTACTATAGATAGAAATCTTCTGATAAATAGCTGTAGATACTCCTATCCCACACGGCCTCCCTGCTTTTCACCATACACAAACACATACACCACTCCCCTTCCCCCTCCTTTATTTTTTTGTTTTAAACATGAACAGTTTTTCATGCTACAGACAAAACCTTTAGAACCATTGAAATCATTTTCGTTCAGTGTGTCTAAGGTTTTGGTGAAGGTTCTTTATTGTTTCCTGGTCAGTACATATTTTCTGCTCTACCAAATGAAGCACAGTAGTGACCAGGATAAGATCTCAATGTACAGAGCTGAGAGATCAAAGTGGTACGGTCATCAGTCTCTCTCAATACAGCCTGACAAGTTGGTACTCAATCCAGAGAGACAAAGAAAAAAGTGAAAAGCTTATAATATAGTAAACACCGGCCATAATTAGAATGGAAAAACTATATGAGTGCATTGCAGTCTTATAGCAAGATACAGCACTGGCCTGTCTAACCATGTTTTAACTCAATTTTAGTTTTTTCTTTTTTTTTCATTTCTTAAAAAAAGAAACATTTTGTGTATGTTTTGAAAAAGTGGAGCTGTGGAATCTTACTTTGCCTACAATATAGTTTTTCCCTAACCAGTAACCTCTACCACTTGCTGCATG